>NC_069661.1:173795000-173842500 GCF_027244095.1 Hemicordylus capensis
TCCCTGGCACATTAAATTAGAAGAGTAGAACAAAACTAGGAACATCCATATTATTACTGTACTAGGCTCAGGTGTCTGTATCACTTGCAGCTTGGTTCTAAAGCATTGCTTAGAAATAAGTCCCAGAAGATTCAATTGGACTTACTTCCAGACATACGTGCTTATCAAAGCCTGACTAGGGGACCTGCTTGGACAATACTTTGTCCACTAGCCTGAAAACATTCGATAAGGTGTGTGTTTTGAGCACCCATGCCATTCCCCCCAAAATTAGGATTTGGACTGCATGTAGAGGAACTGCTCCTCCATGTGATTAAGGAAAGGCACCCTTGTGTGCTGAGAGGGAAGAAGTCTATGAGTGCTCACACAGCATGTAAATGCTTACCATGTATGGTAGTTGGCAGATTGCCCAAATATATTATTATAAAAAGGGTATGAATTGTAACACGTACCCTCTAAATCAGGCCTGAAACCTGATGATGCAGATAAAATATCCACCTGCAGCGAATATCTACTTGTAGTCTAAAAAGTACCTTTAAGAGTAAAACAAATAGTTTTCATCCTATGCAGAAGACTTAAAAAATGTTATGGGTTGATAGGAACTTAATGTAACTGGCCAGTAGACATTCAGATAAGAGGATTTCCTTTTATGTGCCAGTCTGTCACAGGCCCAAGGATTGATCTAGTTGAATCAACAACAAGCTTCTCATACTCTGATCCAGTCCTAGGCTTACCTTTAATGTAAAAGGCCAAAAAGCCTAACCAGCTCTTGGGGAGGAAGTGGAAGGAAGACCAGAGCAACTGTAAATGTATTTTTAAAAGCCACAACTTTTATTAATGGCTTGCAAACCAATGGGGTTAGTGGGGTCAACAGGAAAACATATTGCAATTAAAACACACCATCATAATGCCTTGCATAAAATTTGGGTAGCACCAGTATAGATTTAAGGCATCCAAAGGCTAAACTTCTTAAAACTGGGTGAGAGTATTTAAATGCCCCCCCCGCCCCCCAGTTAGGTTTTGAGCTCATTGTTAGATAGCAATTCAGTAATATATGCTGCTCAGAGACTTGCGTTTTAGGCGGTATACAAATTAGATAGATAGATAGATAGATAGATAGATAGATAGATAGATAGATATTAAATAATAAAAACCCTTCTGATTTTAAGATAAATGTTACAGTTTTCATTTGTGCTCTGTGAATATTTCAAGTTAAGGTGCCCAACTAAATGTTCGCACCATGTTAGATGTAGAGACTACATACAAACTCATACATTATGTTGTGTGAGTGTAGAAGTGATTTTGGATGGATTGTGGACCTGCTGAACTTCTGCCTGGACATTTACTAAAGAATATAATATATTGGGGAAGCACTGTGCCTGGTACAGCTACATCAGGCATAAATTCATCAAGAGACTAACAAATGATTGGGAAAGCTGCACCTGATGTATTTGTACCTGGAGATATCCCCCTTCCCCAGCCCACTATTAAGATGAAAAGCCAAGGCAAAGTGTGAGTGCATTCAGCCTGATTTGTAAAGGCAGTATAATATATGTGAAATGTCTCTACAGCTTACATGGCACAAAAATTGAGGTGCACACCTTATATTGAAGTGTCAATAGTGTTTCAAGCATGGGTGAAAATTGTAAGCACCTTAACTTGCATGTTTAACTGAAGGTTTTACTGGATGATAGACATCTTTTTTTTTTTTTGGTAAATGTAGTACACTGGGCCAGTCAGATGTAAGTCTGTATGTTAGAATTTTAGCTCTAAAATTTTAAAGCAGCTTAGGATGCTTAAGCCAGTTAACTTCTATTATTTTGTTAAACATGCAGGATTGTGTTAACACAACTTTAGCAGGAGGTCATTTGTGGAGTTAAACAACAACTGAGGTAAGTGTACTAATTCCACACATCTATTAGAAAATGAAAGCTAATTCTTTGGAGAAATTTCTGGAACACCAAGAGCCATTAGTCAAGCTAGCTAAATGCAGTTTGCATGTTCACAGAGGCAGTATACCTCAAGACCTGATGCTGGGGATATACAATGCAAGCATTATTAAAATGCATATTCAAAGGCAATGCACCTCTGGCATACAAGCTCCACATTCCAAGGCAGCCTACATCAGAATACTAGCTGTGGATAGGTGGGAATCGGGGTAGTATATCCATGCTGCTCTTTTTTTGAACTTCCTTCAAGCATGTGGCGGGGCTAAGAAGCGTACCAGCGGCTCCAGTAATTAAGTGGAGTTCCTATATTCACAGGAAAGATTACCTATTAATACGTTATTCAGGGGGTGAGAAGCAGGGATTGTTACCTTCCTGCATTTGTTCAGAGGTTTCTACTTCCGGGTCGCATGGAGCACTTCTGGGGAATGGGGAGTTGGCTAAAACTGCACCCCGCCCCCCACCGACCATGCAGATTTCTGCATGATCTGCCTTACATCAGCAAGGATGTAAGCCTCCATATTATAGGGGGGTATTTCCTTGCACTTTTTTGAAGGTTCCCCAAAGGATCTGGCTGGACAGTGTGGAAAATAGGATGCTGCTGATTTATGAGATTTCTCGTGTTCCTGTTAAAGGGGCATTACACATATTACTGGAAGAGGAGAATGATAATCGTGGCTCTTACCCATGCTGGCTAAGTGGAGTCTTCATTTCAGTGGCAGTATTCTGATGTACAAGCTCCATATTCAGTGGCAATCTAAATCGGAATACTAGTTGTTGAGGTGTGTGGGAATGGGAAGTGGTGTTTCCTTGCTGTCCTTCACTGGCGTTTCTAGAAGCATTGACTGCACTGTGGGAAAGAGGATGCTGGGCTATGAGAAATGTACCAGTGTCTCTTACCCATGCTAAGTGCAGCTCCATATTCAGAGGCAGGATCTCTCTCCTGTAGAACCTTCATATTCAAAGGCAATCTACATCATAATGCTAGTGGATGGATGTTTCCTTGTTGAACGTTTCTGGAGTTTCAGAGAAGCATCTGGCTGGGAAGTGTGGGAAGAGGATGCTAAGCTAGCAGAAGCATACTCACGATGCCTAAGTGGAGCCTTCATATTTGGACGCACCATCCCTGTGTAATGCAGACCTCTTTTTGTTGACCTGTTCACTCATTTCCCTGAATCGAGGCACAGTTGTCCACACAGTTTCCTGTTTCTCACTCACACACTGCTACTGCATCCCTACAAACCAGTCTCCTGCCTTTCCTTCCTTTATTTCAGCTGTAAAGCCAAAGTTTGTAAAGAAGTTTCCACTTTTGTAAGGGTGTCAGTTCTTTGCATCCTGATGCATTTCACTCTAAACAAGTTCTCAAAATATGGAACTAATAAACTTAGCAAATTCCAGTCCATTGTCTCCATTTTTGACTCTTGTAAATGGGTTGTTTGAATGTGAAATTCTTGGGAGAGATTTTAAAAAAATGCAAGCTGCAATAGAGGCTTTAAAAACTTAAAACAAAACACCAAACCCTCTCAATAGTTTCATATTAAAAGAAACCCATTAACAAAGACCTCCTCCTCTCTGCCTTTTCCTCTTCACCCTTCAAATATTGTTTAAAGAAGCAGCAGCAAATATTGTTCAGCAGTTTAACACAAGTTTAACAGGAGGTTGTTTATCAGAATCAAACAATAACTCATGAAAGTTGGCCAATTCCATTAAACTATTAGTACCTAGATACTAAGCATGTAACCTCCATGTTTACAGGCTGTATACTTCTCAATACCTGATGCAAGAAACATACAATGAAGGTCATTACAATAGTCATGCAATATATAGAAAGACAAACACAAAGTACTACACTATAAAAGTTATTCATAAACGGTATGACCTCTGATCATACAAAGAGTGCATTTCTCTGCATTAAACTTCATTAGACGACAAGGTACCAGGCTCGGACTGGCTCACCGAGCAGCAGGGCATTTTCCTGGTGCACCCTTGCCTGGTGCGCCCTGCTGCACTCGCTGGGCTCTCCCCGCACCAGCTGCCCGGCTCCCCTTTCCCCCTCTCCCTGTGCGGAGAGACCCACCTCCTCTCTTTCCGATTGGTTGTGAGCAGTAGGCTCAGACTGCCCTTAGGACAACAGGGCACATTCCCAGTGCGCCCCACCCACCCCACCCGGTGCGCCCCACCCACCCCTGTGCCCCAACGCCCACCCTTAATGACCCATTCTACTCAAAACCTGGCCCCTCCCCACATACATTCCACCACCCTCTCAGTGCCCCCAGTCCGGCCCTGCAAGGTACAAAGAGGTAGCTGCTTGCTAATGTTTCTGACTAGAACATAAACACACAAACTACACTGTAAAAAACTGTCAGAGGATAGAACTTATGAGCATACACAGAGCACATTTCTTTCCTTTAAGCCAAAGTTTCCCACGTAAGGGTTATCATGTCACTCTTGCTATACAGAATAGGCGGAGAGGAATTCTTTCAAGTCTTAAAAAAAGCATATTTACTCTGATTAGGGATGTGCACGGAACACATCCCTAGTCTAAGGGGTTACTTTAAGAGGTGCTGCCTACTTGCCAGCTGCTGCCCTGCAGCTCCCGCCGCCGCCAACACTCTTGTAAAAAGCGAGCATGCGGGGCTGCAGCGTCCCTCCCTGTGCCCCAATCAGTATCGCAATGGAAGTGGCCACCATGCTCTCTTTCTGGGTCTTGTTTTTATTGCTGGTTTTATTATTATTATTATTGCTGATGTTTTTCAATTTCATCCATTAGCCGCTTTAAGGGCTACCTGGTCTCCAAATATAAAATAGATATGAAACCAATTTTAAAAGGAGGCAGGGGGTCTTACCTGCCCCTCCCTCAAACCTCTGCCACCTTGCACTGGCCAATGTGGAGCTCTTCTAAGCAAAGCTGCTCCATGAAAGTGGCAACCTGTGCCGCTGGCTCCTTTAAAGTGCTGCGACGGGATGCTGCTCTCAGCATTCCTCGCGTGGTGTCGGCATGCAAATGGCATCGACGCATGTGCCGACACCGCAAGAGAGATGCTGGGAGCAGCATCCTGTCGCCACAGTGAGGGGCTTTAAAGGAGCCAGTGGTACGGGCTGCCGCTTCCATGGAGCAGCTTTGCTTAGAAGAGTGGGGTGCCGTGGGGTGGTGGAGGCTTGAGGGAAGGGCAGGTAAGACCTGCCTGCTTCCTTTTAGGAACATAGGAAGCTGCCATATACTGAGTCAGACCATTGGTCTATCTAGCTCAGTATTGTCTTCACAGACTGGCAGCGGCTTCTCCAAGGTTGCAGGCAGGAATCTCTCTCAGCCCTATCTTGGAGAAGCCAGGGAGGGAACTTGAAACTTTCTGCTCTTTCCAGAGCGGCTTCATCCCCTGAGGGGAATATCAGTGCTCACACATCAAGTCTCCCATCATATGCAACCAGGGCAGGCCCTGCTTAGCTATGGGGACATGATACCACATAGCTATCACAAGACCAGCTCTCCTCTCTTTTAAAGGCACCCCGCGCTGAAATGATTCAGGCTCATCCCTACATCTCAACCTCTGCAGTGTTTCTGAGCCTATATAAATAAATAATTCGCTAACTTACTTTCTACCACACATCTGCACTTGATGGGTGGCAAAACTCTCTTTACCATTTGGCAGGATGTCACACATGATCAAGCCACTCTGGGATGAGAGAGTTCACCCTAGCAGAGCTGGTCCTACTAGTAGGCACAGCAAAAGTAGCCCAGCTCAAGCAGCAGATTTCAGCACACCATAACAGCGCAGCAAACTGCTAATTATTTAGTTCAGTATAATGCCTTTTACCTCACACACCAAAAGGTCTTCTGCTATCTCTGCGCCTCAGGGTAGTTTGGTTGTCTGTATGGACTCAGATAATATATGCTGCCACATCCTCTTCACCTTTTGCTCAAATTGGAAGGGTCAGGAGGGACCCGGAAGCATCCAGCAGTAGAAGCATCAGAACAGATCCCACCCCCACCAAGTTCTATTTTGCAAGGATGTGCAAAATGTTTTTTGAGCTCAAAACGGGCTGTTTCAAGTGTTTCGAGCTCGAAACAAAACTCCCTTCAAATAAAGGGCCATTTTTGAGCTCAAAACAAAACAATGTGCAAGTGTTTTGCACTCGAAACAAAATGCAAAATCCAGTTCATGCACACCCCTGCTATTCTGAGCAGAAGGCTCTGGTCTTGGATAAGGTGAAGCAGCTGTAGCTCTTGGCCTGCTTTTCTCCCACTGCAATAGAAACAACAGTAAACTGCAGGCACCAAAGGTAATATTTCTTTTCCCTAGGAAGCAGCGCAAATGGAAGAACGGCAAAACATGCCAAATGAGGGAAGAGAGCTAGCTCACCAGTCCTAGGGGTTCTCAGCTGTCACTGGCCCCTGCTGTAAAACTGTAGGCTCTGAAAGTACACACAGGGGAAGGGCAGTCACACACATTGTTCTGTTTCAGATAGAAATATGAACTCTGAGGAAGCCTTTGATCCCGAGGAATGTCAGATGCTCCTAGCATGCCATTAATAACCATGTTACTGAAACCAGGTCTAACAGCATTTCACAGTGTATTGGTTTTTGACACCTGATCGCATCTTATTTCATCAACAATGCAGTCCAGCTAGGGGTTTTATGCATTATTTGTATCACATAGTACAAAGATGCCCTTATTAGGACTTGGTCCAGTTGCTTTTCTAAACAGCACACAAGAATTTCTGAAAGCTGCCTTTAAAAACTTTAAGTGAAAGCATAGCTAACGAGTGCAAAAATGTGTTAGGATGAAACCCCAGAGCTTTAAGTTGCCAGCAACTACGCGAAATCATATTCTAACAATTATCTGACCCGAGTGCTACATTCTCATCACTGGCCTGCTCTTCCACAAGCTGTCATACCAAGGCAAGCAGTTGCTAATCCCCCAATGTGGATACAGCGCAGTGGCCCATTCTGTTTCTCAAACAACTTGTACGGAAAATGTCTCCACAACTGTGAACACTGGCACAGCGATACACTTCCTGTCATGTGATAAGAGAACTCCCAAAGGAGTCAAGGAATCACAGTAGGACAAGTCTAAACAGAGGCAGTCTCAGGGTGCCTTCACACACTACAATTTTCCTAATCTATGTGTAGAAATGTTTCTGTGAACTGCCGCTGTGTTTTCCATGTTTTGAGTTTACCAGTCAAGGAACTAATACATGTGTGACTGTCCAATTTATATCCGTGTGATGTGAAAAACACATGATATATTTAATTCTATGTATTGCCCCCGCACCCCACCCCAAGGACTTGGGATATGTTAATCATAAAACTCCCAACTACAATGATTAAATCCTATCTTGTCTTATGCCACTCTATCTTGGCCACTGAAAGCCAATATGAATTTTTTTAAAGGTCTATTCCACTCCCATAAGATACCAAAGCCTGCATTTTGACAGATCGCTAGAACAAGGGTTCTTAACCTGGGCCCCCTGTGAGGCCATGGGGTCTATAAAGAATTAAATATACAATTAAAAGGTAGCTTCCCTGAAAACATCTCTTGCAATTAAACACAGCTTGTCTTTTATAGGGGCAGAGCCACGATTGAGTGAATGGGTTCCAAGAACCTGGGCTGCCACCTTAGGGGCTGCATCTCGCACCCCAGACACTCTTACCGCGTTGGATGTCAGATGAAGGGTGTGGTTTAGCTCCCAAACAGGGCTGCACAGCCCCATCTGGGAGCTAAACCATGCCGTCCTGTGTCTGACCTCAGAGGCAGGAGACATGGCTGCATCTGAAGTCAGATGCGGATGCAGGGGGTGGGGCTAGGGGGGCTGCGGCAGTAGGCTGAGCCCAGGCCGCCTCTGGTCTCCCTCCGTGCCTTGTCTTTCATTTTTCTTGAATTTTAATTATACCTTCACTGTTGACAAGAGACACCAGCATGTAAAAGGCTCTACTGTTCCCAGCAATGCATATGAGATAGGCTTAGAGTCAGAGCTACCTCTCAGCAATTTGCTGCTTTGATGCCAGTTCTCTCCTGCTTCAGCACTGGGACCCCACTGAAGTCTTAAGGCCCTTCTGAAACTTCTTAAAAATTCTGAAAATCCATTACATAAACAGGGTGGGGATCCATGGATGATACTTGAGGATCTGGAGGGTCCATAGGTGTAAACAGATTAAGAACCCCTGCTCTAGAGGGGAAAAATTCCAAGAGCTACAAATGTTTGTCTTGTATCGGACCTCTGAAAAGTATACAGTGTACTGTGCTTGATTGGCCAGCAAACTCGCCTGACCTGACCCCATAGAGAATCTATGGGGCATTGCCAAGAGAAGGATGAGAGACATGAGACCAAACAATGCAAAAGAGCTGAAGGCCGCTAATGAAGCATCCTGGTCTTCCATAATACCTCATCAGTGCCACAGGCTGATAGCATCCATGCCACGCCGCATTGAGGCAGTAATTGCTGCAAAAGGGGCCCAAACCAAGTACTGAATACATATGCATGCTTATACTTTTCAGAGGTCCGATATTGTTCTATTCTTCAATCCTTGTCTTCTTGGTTCCATGTAATATTCTAATTTTCTGAGATTGTGGATTTGGGGTTTTCATGAGCTGTACGCCATGACCATCACAATTATAACAAATTAAGGCTTGACTTATCTCGCTTTGCATGTAATGCGTCTGTCTCATATATCAGTTTCACCTTTTAATTTGCATTACTGAAATTAATGGACTTTTGCATGATATTCTAATTTTCCGAGTTTCACCTGTAAATGACCTGGTGGTGGTGGAGTTTGAGATAACTCCTTTGTCATGGACAGATCATCATTTTGTGGGGTTTAATTTGCCTACTGTTTGCCCTCTGCAGGGGTGGTGGACCGATTAGAATGGTCTGCCCGGGGAGGCTTATGTATCTACTCGGTTTCCAGACAGCCCACGGGGAGTTTCCAGTGTCCAGATCTGGTGACTCTGTTGAGGCCCTGGTGACTCTCTAGAATGAAGACAGCCCGGGCTGTTGACATTGTTGCTCCTAAACGCCTTCTCTGGCTTGTTCTGCTCCTTGGTTCTCCTCGGAGCTTAGGGTGATAAAACAATTTGGGTGATGGCTGGAACGGTGCTGGAGGAAGAGTTGTGATGCATCCGACTGGACATGAACTAGAGCCCATTTTAGGGACTACTCCATGGCAGTGGGAGTTTTTTCTCTGCCGCCATTGCATCTGCCCAGTGCAGACCAGCAGAGCTGTTTCATGTAGCAAGGAGATTGCTCCACACATTTCCCCAAGTAATGGGGGGGGGGGGGAATCATCTACAGCCCATTGTGATCAGTTTGCATATAAAGTTGCTCGCATCCGTGCTGATTTGGATCCCAGAGTTTTGGCAGTTCCAGCAGACGTGTCTCTGGTACCATCTGGTCCTATTGTGTTGGATTCTTTTCAGTTGGTGCATCCTGAGAATGTGGACAAGACCCTGGGCAGTGTGTGGGCAACATTGTACATTCTTGACCCTTGCCCTTCATGGCTAATAAAAGCTGCCAGGGAGGGTATAGACAGATGGTTGGTGATTATTAATCCTTCATTAACTGGACCAATCCACCCTCAGCACAGTACCTACAGTTTCTTTTTAGACTGTGAGCCCTTTGGGGACAGGGATCCATTTTATTTATTTACTATTTTTCTGTGTAAACCGCCCTGAGCCATTTTGAAAGGGTGGTATAGAAATTGAATCAATAATAATAATTATTATAATTATAAAGGCAGGGCAGGATGCCATCATGCCTCAAGGAGGTGATGGTAAGACCATTATTAAAAAGCCTTCCCTTGATCCCTCCAAGCTGGACAACTAATGATACGGATTATCTAGACCTTTTTCAATCTGGCTTCTGCGCCAGATATGGGACTGAAACTGCCTTGGTCGCTCTAGTGCAGGGATTCTCAAACTTGGGTCCTCAGGTGTTATTGGACTTCAACTCCCATAATCCCCAGCCTCAGTGGCCTTTGGTTGGGGATTATGGGAGTTGAAGTCCAATAACACCTGAGGACCCAAGTTTGAGAATCACTGCTCTAGTGGATGACCTATGCTGGGAACTAGAGAGGGGAAGTGTGTTCTGCTGGACCTTTCAGTGGCATTCGACACCATCGGCCATGGTATCCTTCTGGACCACCTCTCGAGTATGGGAATTGTAAAAAGCAGTACCAAAGCACACTCCAAAGCAGTACCTCTGAGTGGCTCCGGTCCTTTCTTGGGGGAAGGTGGAGCTGGGGGATTACTGCTTGTCTCTTGTGGCCATTGGCCTGTGGGGTCACGCAGGGTTTATTTCTGTCCCCCATACTGTTTAACATCTACATGAAACTGCTGAGAGAGGTCATCTGGGGATTTGGACTGAGTTGTCAGCAATATTCAGATGACACTCAGCTCTATCCCTCCTTGTCACCTGATCCTAGGGAGGCAGTGGATGTCCTGAATTGGCTGGAGGCCATGATGAGTTGGATGCTGGCTAATAAACTCAGACTGAATTCAGACAAGACGGAGGTAATGTTGGTCAGAGAGGCAATTGGGATGAGGAGATTCTACCAGTTCTAGATGGGGTTGCACTCCTCTTGAAGGAGCAAGTACACAGCTTGGGGGTATTGCTGGGCCCAGCTCTGCTTTTGGAAGTTCAGGTGGAGGCGGTGGCCATGGGTGCCTTTGCATGGCTTTGGCTAGTGCACCAGCTGCATCCCCTTCTCAAGAAGGCAGATCTTAGTCACGTCACGGCTGTAGTGCACTTTATGTGTGGCTGCCCTTGAAGAATATTTGGAAACTGCAGTTAGTGCAAAACGCAGCAGCTAGGATTTTATCTGGAGCTGCCCACTGGGATCACTTCACACCTATTCTGAAAGAGCTGCACTGGCTACTGTTTGTTTCCAGGTCCAATTCAAGGTGTCATGGGTACCTGCTTGACGAGCTCATCTGAGGGGGCTCTTCTCCGGGTGCCGACAATGAGGGAGGCTCAGCTGTCATGTACTCGGGACAGGGCCTTCTCTGTTGCTGCCCCCAGACTCTGGGATGCTCCCCCAGTGGCTATTTGCTTCTCAGTTCCCATCACAGTTTTTAGAAAGCATGTTAAATCTTGGCTTTTTGCCCAGGCTTTTATATGATTGTCTCTACTGCTGCTTCTTTGTATATTGTATTTTATGTGGATATTTTATGTTTGTATTTCAAATCTTTTTAGTCAGATCCATGTTTTTATATTTTAGCTTAATATATCAATTGTGTATTTTTGTAGGGTTTTTTAAATTTTTCTGTGTGAATCACCTTGGGATTATTTTAATGAAAGGCAGTATATACATTTAACAATAAAAGGCAGTATATACATTTAACAATAAATAAATATAAAATGAACAGTGTGGCTGCCAACGTTTGGATCTTTCACAGAAGGGTATGCATGAAATGGATTTTGTGTTTTGTTTTGAGCTCAAAGCCAAATGCCAAAGGCTTGAAATGTTTCATAGAAACAGTGTCCAAGCTAGCTGTTTCAACAAAAACTCAGAACATTTCAAGTGTTTCTAGCCATTTTGGAGGGCTGCTGTTCTGGGGAGAGCTGGTATACTGAGGCCTGGTCCACCCACTGCGTGAGTCAGGTAGATCAGGCCTCCACTCCAGATTTAGCACGTCAGCCCACCTTGGAGGCCTGGTCTACCTGCCAACCCCAACTGGCAGACCAGCTGTCACTGGAGAAACTGCCCCCCCAAATTTTGCTAGAAACACTTGAAATGTTTTGAGTTTGTTTTGTTGAAACAGCCAGCTGGGCACTGTTTCAATGAAACGTTTCAAGCATTTGGCAGTTCGCTTTGAGCTTGAAATGAAACATAAAATCCGTTTTGTTACAAGTAGAAGAAGCAGGGTTGTTTTGTTTCAAGCTCAAAACAGGCCCTTTATTTGAAGGGTGTTTTGTTTTGAGCTCGAAACACTAGAAATGGTCCTTTTCGAGCTTGAAACATTTTGCACATCCCTACATAGAAGTTACTCCAGAGAAGATATTAAGTTCAGAGACAGGGTGGGAGGAGACTGGCAATTAATCTGCTGAACATAGATTGACTGAAGTGCACCTAGTTATTGAAAAGCAACACTGATACGTATTAATATATGTCTGAATATACATCTTAATATCTGTGTCTTTGCAGCCCAAGAAATTTACTGAACTCCATTCTTTACCCTATCTCCTTATGATCATTAAGAACTGCGAGATCTCCGGCTCAGTTTAAAAGTGATATTGGGTATGCAAATGTAACTTAGGTGGAATTACCTCTGGCTGGCATAATGTTTAAATGAGGTTTGTGGTTCCTACAGTGTGTAGCATTCACATGCCAGCAAAGTCTGTATCTGAGTGATGAATTCCTGGAAGGCAAAGTGGCCAAAGGCCTGATTTAAGCATGACACTGTCCACATGTAACCTGATGATAAGTTCCTTTTCCATGCCCAGCACCACTTTTAAATCAAACCATGGTTGAATCTTCTATACTATTACCCTGTGACAAGGCTTCAATGAACATTATAAATCTGTATCCCTTGCATATAAGGTTCTACATTAAAATTAATAATTCAAAATATACATAATTTAGGTTTTCACAGACTGTAATTGGGGATATTCTGGCTAGATCTGGGGTGAAAAAGACAACTGGGGGGTAAAGGGCACAGGCTAAAAGCCATGGGGAAGAATGAGACACATTCATGGCAGAAAACCCTTAATCTCTCTAACCAGTTGAGAGCTGGTCATGTAGTAGCAGGCATGAATTGTCCCCTTTGCTAAACAGACAATACTGAGCTAGATGGACCAATGCTCTGACTTGGTTTAAGGCAGCTTTCTATGTTCCTAACCACTGGATGCCCTGACTGAGGCCCTGTTCAGTTTCTCATAATTTAAGCAGATGGTTCACATATTTCTCCGCAATTACTAGATCTAGAAATATGCTTAAAACATGAGAGCGTTTATTTTCACAAAGCCTAACATTATGCCAGGTTCTGCACACTGTGAACAATTTGCCCAGATGAATGATAAAGCCTCTGCATGTTCTGTGACTGTCAGTGAGCTCCAAGCCCAGGGAATGCCCTGCAAGCTTAGCCACGTGTATGATGGAGCACTTACAGTTAGGATGCTTGCCTGCAACTGGGGGATCCTATTTGCTAGAATCTCAGAACCAATATGAACGGGAAAATGTTCAACACGCACATTTCACATTTAAACATTGCTTGTGTGTGCAGTTGCTGACATGAAAACAACAAGAACTTATATATCCCAAGTACATGAAGTTTAATTAAATACTGCTGAGCTGGTGTCACCAACAAGAAAGGAGACTTCATGCAATATTCTTAATTATAAATAGATTATTTTCTGCAGAGGTTTCAAGACAGATTACTTTTTTAGGAGGCGGCACTCTATTATGTGCTAATATACGAAGTACATATATTAGGTGCATTAGAGTAAGGTTGGAATAGTTTCATTTCAAGTTAATTTAAACTGTTTCTTCAAATGAAAAATGGTTAAATAAATATAGAGGAGTAAAAGCCCTTTTCTAAAACAGATCACAATCTATCTAGATTATTGCTTGTACCCAATGTCTATAGATAGAAACAGCAGTAAGAAAAAACCCCTTCATTCCTGCTTTTACAGCTGGTGATGCAGCAAAAGCTTGATAATGGTTATTTTATTTGGTGTATTCTGGGGAACATTTATTAAGAGCGTCCTACCATGAAAAATGAGGGGGCTGTTTTTTGCTGTTGGTTACATGTATTCAGTTCTAAAGGGCTGGAGCCCAAAATACCTAAGAGGTCACTGTATTGTATATAGCACTCTGCGACCTCTCAGAGTACCCGAATTCACCCTCTTCACAATATGGTCAGTGTGGCAAGTGAAAACACTGCAAATTCATGCAAAAGCATTATTGGTGGTTGCCCCCACTTCTAACACCCTATCGCTAAGCACTTGCTAAAACTTAAACCTCTTTGTAACAAACTGTAGTAGCTTCCAACAATGTGATATGACTACTACTCATGTATCATTTGCCTTCCTGGAATGTACAATTCCTATGTAGGTGGATGTTTGGTGGCAGGGATTAGTGCCAATGGGGGCAGGGCGGGGCTGGTTTCTCTCTTTTATTAACTTAAATGTATTTGGCTACTTTATGAGATTTTAAATATACTGAAATTCAACCAGAGTCTTTGGAATTGGGTCGCTAAAAATGTAATTATATAAACACACTTTGCTCTAATCTAATTCACCAGGAGCTGAAGTTGAGGTACTGTGAACTGCAATTGCTGGCTTAATTGTTTCAGAAAAGAAATGTTGTAGGTGAGAAAGAAAAAAGCACTAACTCACATAGAAGGGTAAAGTTCTTTGACAGACTAAGTAAACATTGCAAGGAGACACTGATTATCAAAACAAAGATCTTGAATTTGGTTCTTAATTTAATTTACAATCCCTATTGGCTTGTAGGGTTCGGTTCAATGGTCTGATATTGAACCAAAACACCACCACCCCAGTTTGGTATCAGACTGAACTTACCTGGCCATTTGGGGGGGGGGGGTTTCTGAGTTAAAATTTGTTTCCTTTAGTTTAAAACAATAAATTTCACTCACTGCCGGCCATTGGGGGGGCCTCCTTCAGACGTTTCCTCTCCGGTCTCCATTATGTGCCAAATTGCCCAGTTTGGGCGGTTTTCGGCCCATTCTGGGCCTCAACTCCATGACAGGGGCCATTTTGGAGGCTGCCACGCATGCCCAATGGGCCTCTGCATGGCACATAATGGAGGCTGGCGGGGTGAGGAGGAACTTCTGGGAAACACCCCCCCCCGCCACAGCTAAATCGAATCCCCCAGACCAGGTGGCAGTGAGTGAAATTTATTTTTTAAACCATTTTTTAAAAACTGACAACACACACACCCTGAATCGAACCGTGGGAAGGTGTTCGGGGGTGACAAAACCAAACATGCCAGGTCTGGTTCGAGTCTGGACTTGAACTGAACTGGGCTATCCGGTTTTATGCACATCCCTATTGACTTGTTGTGATAGGCAGATAGTCTGTAGTATTCCACGTAAGTGAGAGGTTATTTTTCTAGCACGTTTGTTCTGAAGTTTGAAATACAATTTTGGAGTTGTTTAGGTCAGTTTATGAGACAAACTGCTAAAAAAATGTGTGTGTGCATGGCTCCTCTTGATTGTAGGCTTATAATCAAGGGTACACATTTCAAATAAACAGAGCTGGATCTGGAATGGCAGACAATAAGGGGAGCTCAGAGTAACATGAATTATGTCACTCTACATTCAGTGCATAATTGCTTAGCAGTAGACGTCCCATGGGGCCTGACTGGGTGGATGAAGAAAGGAGGACAGAAGTAAAAAGTAGAAAAAGCAATGGTGGTAGAGTACACAGTAGCCCAATCAGGTCATGAGTTCAGAGATCACTGGCAGTGCTTAATTCATTTTCCTTCACAAATTTTATACTTAAATTAAATTATGCTTAATTCATTTCTGTACACCAATTTTATACCAGCTATATTGATTACTAGTTTGTGTGGGCTTCAGTTTAAATTGCTGGCATTAACTGTAAACAATTCATAATGGTCCAAACCAGATTGCTATAAGGGCTGCATCGGCCCATATGAGAGCCAAGTGGAGAAGCTTAAGATTTGCTTCTCTAGTCTGCCACCTACTAAGATTTAGTTGGCAGGCAGGTATTAGAGACAGGGCCTTCTTGGCCGTGGCATCACAGTTGTGAAATTCCCTTCCCAGAGAAATCTTTCCACTCTTCCTGGTTTTAAGAGAGCACATAAGAGCTCTCTATTTCATAAGACTTTAACAACTGATAGCTTTTAATGCTGGCTCTTAATGATTACCCTGGGTTTTTTCCTTTTTTTAAAATGTATTGTTACTTAATGGTGGTTTTATATTTGTTTGGGGTTTGTTTGTTTTTTTGGCTGCCTTGGGGAAGTTTACTTTAAAAGGTGATTTACAAATGTGTGTGTGGGCGTGCGTGTGTTTGCACACATATGTGTAATGTGTATCTATATATAATTATCTAAGGTGTACCCGTGGCTAATCCCATGTGTGGCAGCTCTTGTGAGAGTTCGCAAGCAGAAGCACCATAATGATTGGGCAGTGGATATTCCATATGCAGATAGTGAGGAGGAGCCTGTGATGGTTAAGGTCAGTTGGAATGCAACTGTTAAGGGTCAGAAGATGTTCTTGATTGTAGAGGAGAGGAATCTCTCTCTCTCTCTCTCTCTCTCTCTCTCTCTCTCTCTCTCTATCAGCATAGTAGCCAGGGGTCTGCAAAGAGAGAGGTTGTTCAGGAGAAGAAGGCTGCCATTGTGTTAAGTAGATGAAGAAACATGATCTGTTAACTCAGAGAGGGGGAGGGGGAGAGGGAGAGAAGGGAGGGAGGGGGAGGAAGCAGAGGGAAGAAAGAGAGGAAGAGCAAATGGAGAAGAGAGAAAGAGGGGGAAAGAAGGGAAGAGAAAAAGAAGGAAGGGTGAGGGACGGGCCCAAGCCTGAGGGGAATGAGCAGCCATGGCGGCGCCTATTGGCAACAAAGAAGAGCCCAGTCAACCACTGCTGCTGTTTGGGGCTACCGAGACCATTGGCAGAGGCAGGCAGGCAAGCAAGGGATGGGCCCGGGCCTGTCAGTGGCCATGGTGGTGGCGGCAGTGAGGAAGGGCCCAGTTAGCTGCTGCTGCTGCTGCTCCTGTGGGGAGCAGGAGAGGGGCTCGGGTGGGAGTTCTCTGGGGATAGACTGCAGCTTGGCCAGTAGGTGTCAGCAATGCTGCAGCCATGACCAAGAGAGGTGAGGTGGATGGAGTAAAGGGATGGAGGAGTGACCAAGAGGGGTGAGGGGGATGGAAGCAACCGTATGGAGGAGGAGCAGAAGTGCGGCTCAGGTGAGAGTGGAGAGATCTCTGAGGTGAGGGGGGCTGTGGCAGGGGGTGAGGGGAACAATCAAGTACTAGTGCACAGATGCTCTGTGCAAGTTAAGTGCGCTCTCTCCCTCTCTCTCTCTCTCTCTCTCTCTCTCTCTCTCTCTCTCTCTCTCTCTCTCTCTATATATATATATATATATATATGTGAATGACTAAGGCAGAATAATATGTCACCAGTGAGTTCTGGCAAGTATAGCAAATCTTGAAATTGATTCACACTTTATGCAGCAACCCAGAGTTCTACTTGTTAGCAATATATAATGAAGTGCTGGAATCCAGCTAATACAGTTATATTCAGTTGTGTTGAAATATGAAGAGGAGACGTATATCTCCAAACATGCTGTGGAACAGCTAGAGAGATGGCACAAATGTGGGTCCCTGACACGTATTTTCAAATGCAACAACTTCAGACTTTATGGGCTTAATGCAGTAAACGATATGGAAAACCGAGGAAAGATTAATGTAGTAAACGATATGGAAGCATTTGAAGCAGGAAGCATTTTGGTGGTCCTGACCTGCCAAAGAAAGTGTGAAGCTGGTCTGTACTTCCCTAAAGCAGATTTCATAAGAATGGGGGAAAGGACCAACCTATGTAAGCAACATCTTGGAATGCTGTTACTCAGAGAACTCAGAAAAAGACAAACAGGAAGGTATTCAGCCATAACAGAAAGGTGCTGCATGAGAGCCATTGCATATTTTGCTATGTTGTCCATAATAGATCCAGTACAACAGCATAACAACAGAATATAAACATATGCTATCCTGTAAACTTGGATATTATCAAATAATATCAAAGGATAATATTTCTTGTAAACAGCAGGACCCTACATGTTAGCAGTACACAACAGTGTAATACAGTGTAAGAATCCTAAACATTTTAATACTTGTCATTTAAACTTGAGGGGAGTGTTCCTGGAATAATGCACCATTTTGGTAATTTTGTAATCTAATGCTGTAATCTCTTCAAGGGATCTGGCATGCGAACTAGAGGAATGTGCCCCCTTTACAATGAATTATTTCAGCCAATCCAATGGCCCCAATACATGAGTTTTCAATTTAGAATAAAATGGAGACATACTGTAGCTAGCAGGATAAAATGTAACAGGGATTTAAATTTGTTGGGACTGTGTGAGATGTTTCTGTTAATGTCTTCCTGCTTATAATTTTAGAGGCTTTTTAAAGAAAATGTTTTGTGTTTTCAAAATTACCCAAGCCTTCACAAGAGAGCAGGATAGCAGCTCTCCCTATATTTCTCTTAGGCGTACCCATTGCTAATCCCATGCGCAGCAGCTATCGCGAGAGTTCACAAGTGAGCTGCTGGCAGGGAAAGAGGAAAATGGCAGAGCCGGGCAGGCAGGGAGAAAACGATGGCGGCAGGTGAGGGCAAAAAAATGGTGGGGGTGAAGAAAACGGCAGTGGCAGCGGGCCGGAGAACTAGAGGAGCAGATGTTCTGTGCCCAGCCCAGCTAGTATCCAAATAAAAAGAGTGGTTTCTATAGGTTTTCAGAACATCTCTGAATTTTGACTGTCAACTGCCATGTGCCAACTATACCCCCTCACCTACAAGGCAGTGGGGTACTCGGTTTATTTTTTAGGAATATTGAAGTGTAGATTCTTTGTGGTCTAATAACTTTTCCTCATAATGAATCACTATGAGGATTCATTATATGCCTTCTGTTCATTTTGACTGTCATTGGATAGTACCATTAACAGCCATGCGTCAACTACACACACACACACACACACACACACACACACACACACTCTCTCTCTCTCTCTCTCTCTCCATTTATTTTTTAGGAATTTTTGGAGTATAAATAGAAGAAATAGAAGAATAAAATAAATAGAAGAAATGAAGGTGTGTAATGAATCCTCATAGGGATTCACTGAGGTAAAGTTATTATACATGAAAGAATCCAAAACTTGAAAAATAGTGACCACACATTTTGCTCCATAATTCTACCTCTACAAGGGCTAGAGCTTAGCTTTTTTTTTTTTTTTTTTTTTTAGTGAAAGCTGAGACTCTGGGGAAATTAATAGCAGGAATCTGAATTTTGAATCTGTTTGAACAGAATCTGGCACGATACAATTTGGACTCAAATCTAGCCAGTGGACCACAGGGCCAATTTGTTCTGTCTCCAAATCAGCTAGATTTGGGTACAAACTGATTTGTACCTGAATCAATTTGTGCATCCCTTGTTAATAACTGAAGTAAGAAAATCACTATATATATATTTCTGATCAATACTATGGAGCAGGATGTGAAATAGAGATAGATTCTTTTGATGTTTAGGTATTATAGATACAACCTGAACTTGTGTCAAAATTCATCCCTTTCTGGCAAAGAAAAAAACCAGGCATTTACAACAGCAATTTACACAGATCTAGTGCCACTGGTGCCAATCTAGCTGCATCAAGGACAACTATTGGTGACTGTTAAGATAAATTTATACTGGCAACATGCAAAGGCAGCTCTTACATATACAACTTCATCCTGTTGGATTGGAACAATTTACTTAAATGGAATTAACAACCTTCTAATGCTAAAAACATTGCCTGTGATTCTGAGACCAGTGTGTAATAGACCCACAGTTCCTATTGCTGGCTATAGGAAGAAAGATCTGCTTGTGTAAGATGTCATGAAGAATGTTCAAGTGTCCAGAGACCAGCTCCACTGGATTGTAGCCATTAAATACAAGCAAGTCCCACTGAAAGCAATGAGATTGATTCCTGGATGATGAGTATGACTCCAAAACTCTGCATGCACAGGAGTTTATGAATTATTTCCATGGAAAAACAGTTCACATACACCTGGAGATTCTCTATTTAATGTATCTGTCCACAGAAAAGAATGGTGACAGTCCTATCCACACAGAACTCTGTGTTTGCATACTGATCACTGGACTGAAGTAGAACCAGGGCTGTCCTTAGAGAGCCCTGGCGGGGTGCAGGGCCCAGGGTAAATCAGCCAGTGCAGAGCCCCTTTCCAGTTAATTCTAATGGGGGTCAAAAGAGTGGGGCCCGTGTCAGTCACCCTGATTGCCATGCCTTAAGGACAGCCCTGAGAAGAACAGTGAAGAATTACGACGAAAATCACTTAAAAATTCAAGCATTGAATGGCTACTAGTCTGGAAGCTATCGGCCACCTCCAGCCTCAGAGGCAAGATGACTCTAAATACCAGTTGCAGGGGAGCAACAGCAAGAGAGAGGGCATGCCTGTGGGCTTCTCAGAGGCATCTGGTGGGTCACTGTGTGAAACAGGATGCTGCAATAGATAGGCTTTGGGCTTGACCCAACAGGGCTGTTCTTAGGTTCTTATAGAAGGGGATGCAGAATTTTCTTAGGGCTGTAGCAGTCTGTGAAAGTTCAAATTTTGAAGTTTTAGAATCTTCAAATTTCAAAATTAGGTTTTCTTATCTGAAACACAGTAAAATTGGAAGTATCAATATTATCAAATTGCAGAGTTATGTATTTCAAATCCGGAGTTCTGGAATTGCTTAGGCGCAAGGCTATAGCATTACATTCAGCTGAAAGGGCTACTTTGAGCACAAATGTACACTTGTTGTGTAAACAAGAACTGCTAGAGTGAAATTTGCCTGCACTGACTGTTTGTACTAAAGGAATTGATGGCCATAAAGAAAACAGTGAGAGACCAGCAATCTGAAAGGGCTGATACAGAAGAACAGAGTATGAAAAAAGCAACTGAAGACTACCTATCCCTAGAGATGCAATATACTACTTGACCTTTATTCTCAAGATCTGACTTGTTTGGAATGCAGCGAGTAATATTTAGACTTGATACTCATGAATAGGGATACCACTGAAAGTTAGTAATTCCTGTCTCAAAACCTGTTAGATACCTAGCACTCTAAAATACTGTCATTGAAGAGAAAGTATTTTCCAGTTTGGTTTATATAAATACCCTGCAGATTTCCAATATAGTTAATTTGGCAGTTGGACAAAGGTCACAAAATGTTCAATTTTCATATTAAAAGAGGTCATGTTTTGTAGAAACACTTGTTCTTTACTCTAGGGGATGAATCAGAAAGGGGTCTGTGTGCTGCTTTGAACATGGTAGAAAACAGAGGAAGAAGAAAGATAGCCTGAAATTCTTTTAAGAGAAGCAGGAAAACTGCAAAAGAGTTAGATGCCTTGTAGATTACCAGGGATTAAACAGAACAACCAAAGAGGGTTAATGGGATTGCAGGGGAACCAAAATATCCTTGAAATGATCTCTTGTGTAGATATAACATGTGTATTGCCTAGTGGAAGTGAGATTTGAGAACTACACATAATAAGGGATGCAGTAATAAGTGCACTTTATCAATCAGGATGTATAAGGACACAGGACAACTTTGTGGAAGGCACAAGCATTAAGAAAGAAATCCACAGTGGAAACTCATACTGGAGGTTTCCGTGGTATTCTAGTGTAAGTTGAATAAGCAGAAAAGAAAATGCGCTATTCAGGCAGGAACAGTATCACTTTGTGGAAGGGAGCAAGGAACCCTTTCTTGTGGGTTCAGCCTTTAAATCCTATGTCGAGGGTGTTTTTATTCCTGGACCCCAGGTCCTCGCCTTAATGAAGCAATCTTATAAAAAGTTAGTAAAGTCAAAGAGACTACAATATACACAACTGAAGTGGTCTGAATTGATTGCTGCGGCTAATTTGAAAAAACAGTCTAGATTTTGGCACCTGGTGACGACACCGCACGCAAGACCCTCGGTGGTCCCCTCTCTCCTCATCTCTCATGAGTTTTGGGAGCGCCATTTCTACTCTTTATATAGGTGGGTTGATTCTTCAAACTATAGTTTGGACGTAGATATTTCTTCCCTCCCTAGCTGGCCCCCTGTAACTTGCACAGAAATTGAAGAGCTGATAAAATTAGTCAAACCTGCTAAAGCCCCGGGCAGTTATTATATTAATATTGAGATCATACGTCAAAATCTGGATTGGTGGGTGCCTGCCTTGGCCTTCCTGTTCACATATATAGATAGTACTGCTAAAGTCCCCTCTGATTGGGGTGTAGCGATAATAGTTCCTATCTACAAAAAAGGGTGTCGAACTGATCCATCAAATTACCGACCTATAAGCTTATTAAGTATTATTTCAAAATTATATGCCAGACACCTTTTGGCTAAGCTGGGTGGAAGCCCATAATGTTCTTGCCCCTGAACAGGCGGGCTTCCGCCAAGGGCAGTCTACTACGGAGCAAGCATTTATATTACAGCACTTAGTAGAGAAATACTCCATTAAGCCAGGCTCTGCCCTGTACACGGCTTTTATAGCCCTGAAAGCCGCTTTCGATTCGATCTCTAGAGAAAGACTATGGACAAAGCTGCATGAGTTATCTTTGGATAAGCGCTTGTTAGTGCTGATTTACAAGCTTCATGAGAACACCCGCCTAAGAGTCCGCCTGAACGCACAGGGCCAAGTCTCGGCTGAAATTCCCACCTCCAGAGGGGTAAGGCAGGGCTGTATTTTGGCCCCCATTTAATATATATATATCAACTCTATTATTTCTATCACAAGTGTCCCCTTGTCCACCCCCCCAAACTGGCCCATAAACATCTTGCCATTTTGTTGTATGCCCATGATATGGTCCTTACCTGTATGTCCCTGACACCAATAGGATTGAGACGGGCCCTTTCATTGCTCAACTCCTACTGTGCTGAGGAGCTTATCAAAGTAAATCATCAAAAAACCAAAGTGTTAGTCTTTGCCAATTGCCCCAAACGCCACACATGGCGAATGAATGGACATTACTTGGAACAAGTTAAAATCTTTAAGTACCTGGGCGTGGTCTTCCACTCCTCGGGCCGGCGTGAGGCACATCTAAATTATATTGTGCAGAACACCTAAGCCTCAGCCCACCTAATTAGATCTTTTCACTTTGCAAAGGGGGCTCTTTGTATTCCAGCCGCTCTTATTCTCTATTTCTTGCCAAGGTCTACCCTTTATTATTATATGGTGCTCAGTTGGACCCTTTTGATAATTTCGCCACACTGGAAGCTATTCAAACAAAGTTTATTAGATCTATATTGCAGCTTCCCAGAAGCGTTCCTAATGCCGTCATTAGGCGCGAGGTGGGCCTTGGCTCCCTGGAAGCGGAGTATTGGAAATGCATTTTTGCATTTTGGTTAAAATTAGTCTTTTCTCAATCTGGACTTGCCCCTTTGGTATTAACTGACAATTTTGATTCTACCTGGAAGCGTCTTGTTAAAATAAAATCCCAACTCTACGGGTTTTCGCTGGATATGCTTATTAGTTTGGGCTACGATCGTGCTAGGAAGTCTATTAAACAACGTATTTCTGACACTGATTTACAGTTAGAAGTTGCCAAAATCCCAAAAGGTGTTTACCTTGGAGATCAGCATTTTAACACAAAACCCGCTGCATACCTAAGTAATATTTCCTTTCCCAAGTTTAGGTGGGTGCTATGTTTAGCTCGTTTAAATGCGCTCCCTACAGCGGTGCTTCAAGGGAGGTTTACGGGGGGTTCCTTATGCATCCCGACTTTGCCCTTGTGGGTCTGGTTATATCGAGACTACTGAACATGCTATTTTACATTGTGACCTCTACAAGAATGATCGATCAACACTTATTTTGGCTTATCTTGTGATGTTTCCTGGTTATTCAGATGAGTCTCTCTTAAAAATTTTATTGTCAAATTTTAATTATAAATATTCCAATACAGTGGCTAAATTCTGTTATATTTTATGTAAATTATGTTCTGCTGTGTGTGATAATGTTTCTGGTCAATGACCGAAATAAAGTATGATGATGATGTGGATTCACAAGAGCTGCTGCAGCCCAAGCAGTTTGCTCTGTTGTAATAAATTATGGCAGTTTCCTCCTGTGCTTGGAAGCAACGAATCTCAAAGCACATTCTGTAGCTTTACACGGTATGGTGCAGAGCGGGGGAATGGGACATGGGGTTGCTACTTTTGTTGGCAACCATATATTCCTCACAATTGTGCTTTTCTACTTTTTTTTTTTTTTTTTTTAGCGAGAGGAGAGCTGGTCTTCTGGTAGCAAGCATGACTTGTCCCCTTAGCTAAGCAGGGTCCACTGTATCTTGTTATATTGCTCTCAGCTGCCAAACATGTTTCAACCCCAAAATGAGTTGTCTTCAATGGCAAGAGATATCACTATAGAACAAAACATGCATATCAGGCTATCACAACGTAGGCTAGTGCCATAAATATAATATAAATCACCACATAGAACAAACTAAATTGTAATAGTCCAATAACACAATATAATCAGAGACAGAAACAGCGAACCTGGATGCACGCCAAGGTCCATCATAATATCACATATGAAAGGGTGACTAGAAGTGTGAGCATTGTAAGATATTCCCCTTAGGGGATGGAGCCGCTCTGGGAAGAGCAGAAGGTTCCAAGTTCCCTCCCTGGCATCTCCAAAATAGGCCTGAGAGAGATTCCTGCCTGCAACCTGCCAGTCTGTGAAGAAGGAGAAGCCACTGCCAGTCTGTGAAGACAATACTGAGCTAGATAGACCAATGGTCTGACTCAGTATATGGCAGCTTCCTATGTTCCTAACCTCAGCATTTTTGCCAATCAAAACTACTCATAGGAACATAGGAACATAGGAAGCTGCCATATACTGAGTCAGACCATTGGTCTATCTAGCTCAGTATTGTATTCACAGACTGGCAGCGGCTTCTCCAAGGTTGCAGGCAGGAATCTCTCTCAGCCCTATCTTGGAGAAGCCAGAGAGGGAACTTGAAACCTTATGCTCTTCTCAGAGCGGCTTCATCCCCTGAGGGGAATGTCTTGCAGTGCTCACACATCAAGTCTCCCATTCATATGCAACCAGGGCAGACCCTGCTTAGCTATGGGGACAAGTCATGCTAGCTCTCCAGCCCTTTTCATCTTCTTGAGACTTCCCATGGCCACCACAGGCAGTCAATTGCAGCACTGTCATTCTCAGGAGCCCACTATCTATATGGCATCACTATTTTGCACTGCAGCCTTACATAACCCAGCGTATTAACACTGATGGTCTACACCAGGGCTTCTCAACGTTGGGTCTCCAGATGTTATTGGACTTCCACTCCCATAATCCCCTGCCCCAGTGGCCTTTGGCTGGGGATTATGGGAATTGCAGTCCAATCACATCTGGGCACCCAATGTTGAGAATCCATGGTCTACATTATCATAGCTGGGGGAGAGCCCAGCATCACTTGAGTTCTTGTACCAGAATGTATGGCATATGCCAGCTAGTCCTAGGTGCTCTATCAGCAGAGTGCAAATTCAAGCCATAAGTCTGTTGCTAAGTTGCTGGTTCAAAGCAGTGGTCAAGAGTATGAGCCAGGCTGTCCCAGATTCAAATTTCAACTCAGCCATGAATCCATGGTGTGGAATTAATCAAGCCAATATTCCTTAGCTGCAGCTTTCCATCTGTCATAATGGGATGGTAACATTGCAAGGGTTCTTGCAAGGTTTTCTACATTTATTTATTTGAAGATTTATATCCTGCCTCTTCAGCTCCAGAATAGAACTGCTGAAAGTATCTTAAAATAATAATGATCAATATAATCAAATAGTTTAAAAATATACAAAACACAGCAGATTAAAAAAAGCGACAGAAAGCTAATAAATAAGGAAAACACGTCACTGACGAGCAATAATATATGTCAAGCACTTCGATCACTTAATAGTATTTGTATAAATCCAAAAGACGTAATCTGGTAATACCTTGATTAGCACCATCCAAAATGACACAAAGTCATGAAGAGCAAGCTTTTTCATTCTCCAGCTTACTGCTGACAACTCTGTGTCATTTTGGTTGGCCCTAATCAAGGTATTATGAGACTCTGGCTTTTGGATCTTTTTCAAATGAACCAATACAGTTATCTACAATTTTAGTATTTGTGTGGTACTTTTAAGTGTTCAAAGCATTTCACATACATTATTTTAATAAAACCTGCAGCAACCTTATGTTATTATTGATCAATATTAGAGATCTGTTGTAGTTCAATGCCTGGAAACCAAGTGCTGTCAGCTCATATTAAATGACATTTTAGGGCCAAACCAGACAAAGCATGTCTTTGTCTAGTTTGGTGTTTAAAATAAAAATAGCAACTGCATGGGAGTCCAATCCATATCGGGCATCCGCATGACTGCTATTTTCCTCCTTTAACTCCAAACTGGACAATGATGCATTTAATATCACATCTCACTTGGCTCTCAGTAAATAAAATAAGAAGCAGATCATCACCAGGGCTCAGAAAAAGAAGCACATGATTAAGTAAAAGCATATTGATTACTAATAGATTGAATCGTAAGGCAGATAGACAAAGCATCAAACAGACCTGTGCTTCTCAATGTTTTTGGAGTCATGGACTGGTACATTATCCATGCACAGTTTCCTGGACCAGTAGTTAGTAAGGGGGTTGCCCCACTCACCCTGAACCCCACCCCCAGGCACCCCCCCCCAAACGATTTTGGGTAGTTCTCCAGAGCTCATTTCCAGGCAGCCCTCTCTGCTGGATAATGTTCATTTCGAGGAAGCGAAATCAATGTTATTCAGCAGTGAGGGCTGCCTGGAATTGAGCTCTGGAGAGCTCTCGGTGGCCCCCCAGCCCAAATTTTTTTTGGGGGGGGTGATTTTTATTAGTGATGCCTCATGGACTGGTGGTTGAGAAACACTGAAAGAGACAACAGGACATCAATATAGTGCCACGAGTTGATGCACTAAAAGAGTGGGAGTTAAAAAGAAAAAGTAATCTTTTCATATGTAAAGTTGTTTTCAATGCAATGGCTCTTAAGTATAAGGATGTGCTGAAACACGATTTGGGGTCATCGCTGCACAATCCTTTTGAAATCGAGGTCTTACCCAGCAAAGCAGGTCCATCTCTGATCCTCCTCCGCTCTCCGCCAGTTCCGTACTGGTGATGCCCCACACCCCATTATCAGTGCGTGGTGGTGGCGCTCTCTCCCAGCAGCCTGTTCATGACGCCAGCACGCACATGGCCTCTGTGTATGCGCTCCTCCACGTTAAAAGGGGCTGCGTAAGCCCTCGATTTGAAAGGGATTGTGCCACAATTCGGAAGCCGGATTGCATTTCAAGCACATCCTGACTAAGAATCCTAAAGGTATACCCATCGGACAATTTCAGCCCAGTTTCTAGACAGAAAACTCTATATCAAAAGTTTTTTAGATGTATTAAAAGTCTTTGATTTGGAGTCTGGAAAGCAGTGATTTCATTGGCAAGTATTCAGGACAGGAGAGGCATTTGTTCAAACACAATTTAATAAAAATTGCTACATAGAAGACACCTTAAAGTGTTGTGATTTCTTCATTGTTGCCCTATTACAGCAAAAATAATAACAAGTATCTAGTTAGTGACTAAAATATCTTTTTTCCTTTTGTTTTTATTTTCTCAATATATTTGAACATATAAAAGTATTCAAGGATGATAAATTAGAAGTGAACTATATATCTGGATCTCTTTATTGTGTTGTGAAATGTTCTATGCCTGTGAAGATAATGAATAATACTTTGTGTGCATGAAGCTCCATATGTGTATCAGACCCATATAATTTTTGGATTCTCTGTCATATGTGCCGAGCATTCTCCAACTCATAAAAGAGAAAAGGTTGTCTGCAGCATCCAGAGCTTTCTGCCCTCACCAAAACTCTATGGAATGGTAGATAGCATCCCAATAATGCGACATTTTCCTGCATAGTAGAAGAGATAGAATATAGTCTAGAAAAAATGTTAAACTGGAAAGATGCAGCCAACATGTGAATTCAGATGGCCAGAGTAATATCCAATTTACCACTGGCTAATTCTGGAACAAAAACAGATATCGAAATATCCCTAATAAAATGAGGGCCTTTTAGAAAAGCGCAAGGCAATTAAAGCATAGTCAGCCCTCAAAGGCTGACATCTAAACTGCCTAACAATATATTTGATTTTTTTATTTTTTTATTTATTTACCATCATTAATTTGGCCTGAGTTTTATTGCCTTTGCAGATTAAGAAAGTAGCGTACAGGAGAACCTCGTTACTCGTGGGAGTTGTTTCTTGCCTACTACAGTGAGTAACAACTGCAAGTAATGAGGCATTACGGCTATGGGGAAAAGGGGGGTAGGTTCAAGAGTGGAGGGGAAATGGCAAAAAACAACAAAAAAATTACTGTGGCGTGCTCTGCAGAGTCTGCATGTGTTGAGGAATCCCCCACCCCCGTGCCCAGGAATGCCCACAAAAGGAGGAAATGCCCCTCAAACCATGAAAAATTGAGGGAGAAAGTTCATTTTTGTAAAGAAACAAGCCACAAAATGGCTCCTGTACATAGGAATACAGGAAGCTGCCATATCAAACCATAGGTCCATCTAGCTCAGCATTGTCCACACAGACTGGCAGCGGATTCTCCAAGGTTGCAGGCAGGAATCTTTCTCAGCCCTATCTTGGAAATGCCAGGGAGGGAACTTGGAACCTTCTGCTATTCCTAGAGTGGCTCCATCCCCTAAGGGGTATCTCTTACAGTGCTCACACATTAAGACTGTAGACAAAACAGTGGGCGGAAGTGACTTCTGCTGTCACTTCCGTCTCTCTAGGAACCATGGATATGTGGATTTTAACACTTTTGTATTTGTGGATACTGGAAATAGGTGTCTATTAGACACCTTGCAGATATGCGGAACTGCAAATAGCAGTTCTGCGAATAACAATGGTCTCCTGTATATGATCTAAATCTAATGCAATAATTAAACTTCACTCTGCATTCATGAGATCTCGTTTTGTATGGTGGAATCAACATGAGTTGATCTGTATCCAATGGATTTCCATTGCCAGCATGGTGTAGTGGCTAGAGTGCTGGACTAGGACCAGGGAGACCCGAGTTCAAATCCCCATTAAGCTATGAAACAAGCTGGGTGACTCTGGGCCAGTCACTCTCTCTCAGCCTAACCTACTTCACAGAATTGTTGTGAAGAGAAACCTAAGTATGTACTACAGCGCTCTGGGCTCCTTGGAGGAAGGGCGGGATATAAAATGTAAAATAAATAAATGTGGAGCTTGCCTTTTGAATTGCTCAATATGGATCTAGATTCCAAACCAAAATAAATTTGCAAAGTAGACTGAATCAGAATGTGTGATGTTACAATCTATTAAACCACTCAACAAGCCAGTTCACTCACACAAATCTACTGAAAAATCTAGACAACAGAGTCCTCTCCCTCTCTCTGACCACATTTGCCCTCCTACCCAACTCCCTCCGCGCATGGTTACCAGTCTGCATTCGGACATAACCAGCAGGACCTAGTGCAGTCAGGGAGAGGGGAAACGGTCTGTGTGGACTTCCTTTTGGGAAGAAGGTCAGCCCTGGCAGTCAATCACAGCTGGAACGAGGAAAGAGCTTCCTCCCTCAGCTTGGTTTCAGCTCAGTGAACTGTTCAGAATTTGCAACTTCAGGTAGAAGCAGCAAAACTCACTACAGCCAAAAATTGAGAATGAAGTTCCGGGAAGGAAAACTCAGGTCGTTTTCTGTCTGAAGCACAGTTGTACACGTTCAGATGTACTAGAAATTCAACCACAGGATCCTTCAACTCTGGTTTCCCATTACATGCGAATGGGGCCAGTCTCTCTCTCTCTCTCTCTCTCCCTCCCTCTCTCTCTCTCTCTCTCTCACACACACACACACACACACACACACACCGCAAATGACAAGTAAAACAGACTATGAGGGATTGAGAATGAATAACTGTGGATTAGGAAATGCAAGGCTTTTTTACTTGTCCAGATTCTAGCCCACCTGTATTTTATTTTCATTCTCTTCCATAATAAATTATCTGCTCTTCCTAGCCCAGTGATTCCAAAATTGGGAGTATCTAGATATTGCTGAACTATAGCTCCCATCATCCCCAGCCACAATAACTTGTAGATGGGGCTAATGGGAGTTGTAGTTCAGCAATATCTTAAGGCTCCCAGATTGAGAACCACTGCCCTAGCCTATTCTAATTCACTTCTTTGCCTCTCATTAGCAGTCTAATGCTCCCTTTTGTCAGGTTCTATTGTTTATTCCTTGCACATCAATCTGTTATTAAAAATCCCCCACTTGTCATTTTGGCAACTATCACAAATGCATATTCTTCAGTACACTCAATTGTAATGACTCCAGTGAAAACCATTGTTTAAAGGGATGTGAAGAGATAGGAAAGCACTTGATGAAGCATCTCACCATATGTATGTGTGAATCAGCTCTTGATAATTAACATGACTATTTATTTATTTATCATATTTTATATCTCCTGATATGTACATCTCTAGGCGGTGTACAAAATTTAAAATATTTAAAAGTCACAGATTAAAATACATGACACAATAGAACAATAGAATAAAATAATTAATAAAACAAGTTTTAAAATTTATTAAAATTAATTCTAATTAAAAGCCTGTGAAAACAGGAGAGTCCTGAGGGTCTTCCTGAAAACAAACAGAGGAGATGCTCTTATTTCAGCAGGGAGCATATTCTAAAGCCCTGGGGCAGCCACAGTGAAAGCCCGGTCCTGGATCGCCACCAAATGAGCTGGTGGCAACTGTAACCAGACCTCTCCATAAGATCATAACAGGAGGTAGGGTTTATGGCAAAGGATGACCTTTCTTAAATAGCCTGGGCCCAAGCAGTTAAGAACTTTATAGGTAATAACCAGCACTTGGTATTTCACCCGGATATATATTGGTAGCCATTACAGTTCTCTCAAAACCGGTGTTATATGGTCCCTTCATGTTGTCCTGACTCCCAGAGACCAATCTGGCTGCCACATTCTGTACCAATTGTAGTTTCCTGACTACGTACAAAGGCAGCCCCATGTAGAGCACATTACAGTAGTCAAGTCTGGAGATTACCAACATATGTACCACTGTTTTAAGGTCATTCTCTTGCTAACTTGGCAAAGAGGCACCTTTTAACATGGTGATTCTCTTTATTTAGCAGAGGGAGAGTAATTAGCCCTATCCACCCCCACCCCAGTACCTCCAGTGACTGTTGCTGGTGTCTATCTTATGTTTCTTTTAGATTGTGAGCCCTTTGGAGACAGGGATCCATCTTATTTATTAATTATTTTTCTGTGTAAACTGCCCTGAGCCATTTTTGGAAGGGCAGTATAGAAATTGTAACAACAACAACAACAACAACAACTCACCTCTAGAAATGGACGTATGGCTGACGTATCAGCCAAAGCTGATAAAAAGCGCTCCTGGCCATAACCTCAACCTGAGAAACCAGCGAGAGCTTTGGGTTCAGGAGCACTCCCAAGCTACGTATCTGATCTTTTAGGGGGAGTGCAATCTCATCCAGAACAGGCAGATCTAAACCATCTCTCATATCCCGGCCCCCCATAGTCAGTACTTCCATCTTATTTGGATTCAATTTCAAAAAAGTTGTTATCCTTCATCCAGCCCATTGCTGCCTCCAGGCAGGCATTTAGGGAAGATATGCCATTTCCTGTTGAGGTCAGCATGGAGAAGTAAATCTGGGTGTCATCAGCATATTGATAACACCCAGCACTAAACCTCCTGATAATCTCTCCCAGAGGCTTCATGTAGATGTTAATAAGCACTGGAGCCTTGTGGGATTCCACACTTCAGTTCTCACTTAGCAGAACAACAGTCTCCAAGCGACACTATCTGGAATCTGCCCGAGAGGTAGGAACAGAACCACTGTAAAACAGTGCTACCCAATCCAACCTCCCTCAGGCAGTCCAGAAGGATACCATGGTTGATGGTATCGAAAGCTACAGAGAGATCCAAAAGGATCAGCACACTCCCTCTGCCGACAGCTGGTTGGAAATTATCCATCAGGCCAACCAAAGCAGTCTCAACCCCATAGCCCACACGAAAGCCAGTTCGAAATGGGTCTAGATAATCTGCATCATCCAAAACTGCCTGAAGCTGAGAGGCCACCACAAGCTCAACCACCTTGCCCAACCATGGAAGATTAGAAACAGGTCTGTAATTAGCTAACTCTGAGGGATCCAATGCAGGTTTCATTCAAAAGTGGTCTAATAATAGCCTCCTTAAGACAAGGAGGCATCCAGCCCTGCCTCAGAGAAGCATTTATAATATTTACTGACCCTCTCTAATAATATGATTATCAGATGAGATAAAAGTCGGGCAAGAGTCAAGAGAACAGGTTGTAGGACGCACAGTCTGAAGCAGTTTGTCCACTTCCTCAGGAGTCACAAACTGAAAAGAATCCAATCTAATCCCATAAGAGGAGCTGCTGGACTCCTCCACAGTAGACTCTGTAGTAACTGTGGAATCCAGCTTGGCCCAAATATGAAAGATTTTATCCGCAAAAAAGTTGTTAAAAATATCACAGTGAGTGACCGACGGTTCCAAACTTAAATTCAAGGGGGAGGGGGTACATACTAGCCCCCTCACAACCCTAGACAACTCAGCTGGACGTGAATGTGTGGAAGCAATGTGAGCAGGAAAAAAACTGCTCCTTTGCCGCCTGCACCGCCTATGAACTTAACCCAATGACAAATATTTTGTTTGAGGAGATGTGAAAGTTTTGTTGATGGTGCTATTATTTGTGATGGTCCAGGCACATAATCAAGCCTGACAAGATGTTGCAATTGTGAAGCAATGAACTTGTGAACCAATCACAGTCTCCATAGATCTTTGAACAATATGGTGTGTGCTCCCTCGCCATCCATAAGCTTCCTAGTACTACTCTATCAATCCAGGCATCTTTTGGCTTTTGTTCTGTTGGTCAGAGGATGTGAATTTTAAACTGGGATAATATATTTCATAGGATCTTTTTTTTAAATAAAGTCATATATAGTTACAAATTTAACTATAAAATAGTTAAAATTCAAGCAATTAGCATCTGAGCTAGAGTGTGTGTGCATGGCCCAGGGGCCCAAGAATTATTAATCTGCTCTACAAACATATCCAATTGTTGAGAATTCAAAAGAGGATGGCATAAAGTTTTCAACAAAGCATCCATGCATTTTGCTTCTATATAGATCCCACAAAACCCCAAAGGATCCTGCAAACTTCCACAATCCATACTACGGGGATATGACACTTTTCAGCATAAGACAGCTGCAGGCACTCTATCTCTGGAGTGATCTTTTTGTTAAGAGGAAGTAGAAAGAATTGTGAAAGTGCAACAAATGGGGGTTAGAATATTATTAAAAAAAGGAACATCAACTGTTCGATCAAAGGCATGTAACATTTAAACAACTAAAGAGGAAACGATAAAGGGCTGCAGTGGCTGCTGAGCGCAACAGCATATAAGGCTAGAAAGATCAGGGAGTTGATGAGCAGGGAAGCAAAATACAAGAGGTTAGATCTGAAATGTGAAGTGAAACAATGTAAAGTGAATATAGAAGAGAACAGGAAAATGTGTGTTTTGTGAAATGGGGGAAGAGAGCCTGCTGCTTGTGGTGAGCACTATGTGCCACAGTACAGAAAATGTGTACAAATCCTGCCCCCTCTCCCCCCACAAAATAAACCCACACACATTCCCAATACCTTATTTCAACATGGCCTGTAACATTGCTACAAATATTAAAGATTTAAATGCAACAAGAAGGTGGAATGCTTCCTTTTTGCTTAATTTGCTTGTCAATTTAAATTGCCAGGCGATGCTCTTAAAACCTGAAATGTTCACTCCGACAGATACAGCCTATATTTGAATCTGATGGTACAAAAGGTCAGATAAAACTTGAGCATCTTATGAATTCTGCAAGTAACAATCTTCCATCCTAAACTAAAGCCAGCAGGAAAGCAAATAAAATACACCACATGGTGGGTAGTATTTTCAATTATTTTTCTGGCCTTTTTAAGATTACAAAATTAGAGAGTGCGATATAATATTCTCAACCTGCATTCATATATTACAATAATAAGATTAAATGGTGCCGATACGTGAGGTATTTTACAAAATGCTGTAGCACTGGTATCATTATTGACTCAATTAAATGATTCTCAATCATTCTCCCAAAGCTTGGTACAGCTCTAAGCGTTTGATTTATTTTATAATATTCAGCTCCAAATCTCACCCAGTGAACAAGAAGCTTGCATCATAGAGGCTTCCTACAACAGAAAAAGCCTCCAAAGTAAATTCTGAAGTATCATGAGATGGGACAAAAAGCAGAAATACAAAAATGCAAAGACAGGGGGACAGGAATGTTATGAAGTTAAAAACACAAGGGAATGAAAGAGATTGAGACTGGAATGATGGGTAACCTACTGTAAGTGCAGTGAAAGCGTAACAGTAGGGGACTGGAATAATCAGATATGGGAACAATCTGACAATAGACCAGTTTCAAACTGCAGCACCTCAAAAAAGACCTTAAAGCAGAATAATCACACTTGCCTTTGGGGATAACGTTTAAAGAATAAAAAAGTTTGAAAACAAAAAGTTTTATGTTTATGCAGATCAAACTGCAAAGAATAAGGAGGAAGATCTAGGTAGGGCAAAAGTTGGAAATGTACAGAGGGAAAGGCAGTGGAGTACAAAGGGAGGGAAAGGATGTCTGAAGCCATGCCGCACTAAAACTTCCCTTTCTTGCATAGCGGAGAATTGAAGGAGGAAAGACTGACTGAACCTTCACCTTTCAGATTGGCTTCCATCCTCATTCCTTTCTTCCTGACCACATTTTTGCTAACTTCTCATTTCATATATAGATAGATATAGATAGACACACACACACCCCTGTGTGTGTGTGTGTGTGTGTGTGTGTGTATATAGATAGAGCATTGTTTATCTTCATAGTAGTGGTTAGAGTGCTGGACTAGGACCAGGGAGACCCGAGTTCAAATGCCCATTCAGCCATGAAACTAGCTGGGTGACTCTGGGCCAGTTACTTCTCTCTCAGCCTAACCTACTTCACAGGGTTGTTGTGAAAGAGAAACTCAAGTATGTAGTACATCACTCTGGGCTCTTTGGAGGAAGAGTGGGATATAAATGTAGTAGTAGTAGTAGTAGTAATAGCCAAACATTGGTGGGACCATAAAATTGAAAAAGTTGAAGAAAATGAAGATGTAAAAATATTATGGGACTTCCGACTACAAACAGACAAACATCAGCCAAACAATATACCAGATATAACGGTAGTCGAGAGGAAAGAAAAACAAGTTAAAATAATCAACATAGCAATACCACAGGATAGCAGAATAGAAGAAAAAGAAATAGAAAAAATCACCAAATACAAAGATCTACAAATTGAAATTGAAAGGCTGTGGCAGAAAAAGACCAAAATCATCCCAGTGGTAATTGGCGCCCTGGGTGCAGTTCCAAAAGACCTTGAAGAGCACCTCAACACTATAGGGGCCACAGAAATCACCATCAGCCAATTACAAAAAGCAACTTTACTGGGAACAGCCTATATTCTGCGACGATATCCATAACAACAGCAACAACATTGACAATAAAATCCAGCCATCCCAGGTCCTTGGGAAGGACTCGCTGTCTGGATAAAACAAACCAGTCAATAACACCTGTCTGATTGTGTAAATAAATAAATAAATAAATAATAATAATATTAGAATGATGGAATTAGATAAAGCCGTGTGCACACCTTCAATCTCTTATGGTGTGTGTATGTACTGATACCATAAGAGATTGCAGATGTACACACAGTCTAAACTAATGCCAGTATTCTAAAATGAAGCAGAGTTAAAAAATGCTGTATGAGGATAAACAATGCACAGAGATGGTTATAAGAAAAAACCTTCAAAGAACAGCTCACAGTTCTTTTCTGTTTCTGTATTTTGAGAATGATTCTGAAAACAGCAAAATCCCTTCATAACAATGGTTCTTAGTGAGGGAGAAAAAATCACTTGCTCCAGGTAAATCCCATCATTCCCCAAGAGGCACAGGGACTGACCTCACATCACATGATCTCTCATATTTATTTACTTAAAGCCATATATATCCCACTTTTCTGCCCTGGTGGCAAAGGTGCCCAAGGCAGCTTACAACAACCATAATAAAAACAACAAAAAAAGGTAACATGCAGATCATCAAGGTGGTTAGAACCATAAACAAATCCCGAAAAAGCCATCAAGAGGTAAATAAAAACAATGGTAAATAAGCAATGTGTGTGTCTAGCCAATGAAAGACCTGCTGGAACAGAAAGGCCTTCAGCTTTCTACAGAAAGACATCAGACCAATCAGATCCGAAAGGGCAGGAAATTCCACGGCCTGGACACAGCCATGGAGAAGGTCCTATCACATGTTCCCATTATTCAGGCTTCAGAAAGAAGTGGGATACACTAGAGGGCCTCCCTAGATAGACAGTTATTTAGAGATCCTGGTCCTAAGCATGCATGTGTGAATCAACAAAATGATACCACTTCCTAAATATTTCCATGCTTCAAAATACGATGTGATCACCTTATTATTATTCTCTTGCACTCTCTCTTCCCCCAGTCAGCATTTTCTGTCTTTGAAATATCACTGAGTATTATAAACTATGCTGGGATCTGATGAAGCAAGTCCTTGTCTAGGCTTGCAAGGATGTCTTGTGTACACAATGAGTCTCATTCTAGAACAGCAGCAGCCAATTACTAGGAACACAAAAGTGTGTTCCTAGTTCCTCTGCTGCTGTGGTTTAATCTGAAGACCACACTGGAAAAAGTGAATATGTTTGTCCCTGTTGGGCAAGCAAATTTGTAATTGGAAATGGAGGGAATGGATAAAGAGCATGAAGATAAGATGGGGGCTGATTTGAATGATATTTCGTTCGCCCGCCCATCCTGCCCCACAGGATGAAGACTCAAGTGTGTATGCTACCCCTAATACACCAACCCTTAATTATGTGAGGGGGTGGTTCATGTAAACTGCCCTTCTACATGTACTTCAAATACTACTCTAAATTAGTATTTGGACCACATATAGGGGAACATGATTAAGAAATGGCATGTTCGGTGGACAGAGGTCTGCATTCACCTCTTAATCATGTGGGCAGGCTGGATGAGTGAAGTATTGTCAAAATCAGCCCAAAAGAGAATCTAGTAGTCTTATCCAGACAAAGACCTGATTCATGAATATGTACAAAATACTTGTGAAGTGACATAACATGCTTATATACAATTAAAAGAAAAACTAAGGAAGTTGTCAAACCATCTGATCGATGTGACATGCCACACTTGCCTTTATGGTGGAAGTGCATATTCTTGGCACATCTCTCACTAAATCTTAATGATGATATCCATAACAGCTATGTTGCTTTGCCATCATAACCCTTTCAGGAGATTGGTGTTGCCAAAGAGTACAGTTTTTAACTCAAAGGGAAAATGCATTTGTCCCCCATGCAGATTGGTACAAATAATGCAGTGGAAGGATGCTGGATGCAAGCGGGACCTTCTCTGTTTAGGATCCAGGCTAAGTTCCTCATGACCAAATCTGTTTAAATTAATGGGACTCAAGTTAGTGATTACTAACTTGTTTTATTTCAATAATGCATTGTCATGACTAACAGTCTGGATCCTGCCCACTGAGAATGGCAAAATCAGGAAATAAAATGCGTGGAGTTCTTCTCCATTGTGGCTACTTTAACTGTGTGGGTGTAGGAGTGCTGAACACAAGGATCAATTTATGATGTGATAACATGGTAAATGATATAATCACCTAAGAGTCATGCATAAAGTGCAAACCTCTTTTTTCCCACTGTTTAGAGAATAATGACCAACATCTTGACTATGGAACTGTGTGTGTGTGCAGTGGCTCCATTCCTGCTTTAGCAGCATGAGTGAAGGGCAATAGTTGTTGCCAGTTTCCTCTTCACTCTGAGCCATCTCAAAATATGTCCCTGAAGGCTGCACAATCTTCAAAGACATATCTTTAGGTGGCACAGAGTGCTTCAGAAGGAAAGGGAACTGGTGAAAATGTACACTCCCATGAGTGCCCACACTGCTTTAGTCTTAAAAACATACTGTTGTTAGCAGATAGCCTGACCCCCCTGGGACTAATGGCTTGCGTTAAAAGCACCCAGCACAAATAGGTATATGGGGCCACAGAGAGTTTTGATGTTGAGCTGGATAAGGTATTCTGTTATGCATAAACTAGATCGGTGGAAAATCCACATGGAAACCAGAGGCAGTTGTGTTGTATGCGCTCTGGAAAAGTGTTTCCAACTTTTTTGCATCCTGAGGCAGCCCTAAATTATTTTTAAAAATTGGGGTAAGCTGTCCCACAGACACACTTTTCTTTTTTTTTTGCTGCAGCTGCAGCAGCAAAACTATGTACATTATATTTATTTAATAAATATAATTCCACTCATTCTTGCTGGAATGAATTCATTCTCCTCTTGCTGGACCCGAACAGTCCTAAGAGAGCAAGTCAGCTTCAAAAGCTGGCTCACTCCATTATGCTGCAGAAGGGAAGTGCCTGTCCTGGTGCATTATGGAGTGAGTCAGCTCCAAAGCGAGGAGTTTAAACACCCCACTTTGGGAGATGACTTACAGCAAGTCAATGTGACACACTAGCATGCCATGGTGGGCTGGTTGGGAAATGCTGTCCTGGAGAAAACTTTGAAATGGGAGGCTGTTGAGTAATGTGCATCATAAAAGAAGCTTGAGTTCCTGACAGACAAAAGGAATAGTAATGGACTAGGAGCATGCAAGGCCACAAAGGGCTTTAACCTATTCAGGCACGCGAGGATGAAATCAATGCCAAGAACCTGAAGCAGATTGCAGACAAGAGAACCTTTTGTTCTGCCCATTCACTGAATGGATGGTACACACCCACACCCATTTCAAGACCCCTGTCCCCTGAACCTGGTTTTTAAATTGAAAGGTTTCCCATCTTTATTGGGGGTTTAAATGAGACAATACCCTATAAAAGGTGCTATCTTCCCCAATCAGTTGTGCAGTTGCTCTGTTCTTGGCATAAAGGCTGTACATACAACCATGAGATGGGTGGGGAGGACGAGTGGTGGTGGTGGCAGGGATAAACCTACTTGTAAAGAACAATCCTAATTCTATTCCCCTTTAGGCACTCAAGCAGCATGGATCACTTGAGGCTGGGAAAATGAGTCCTGGCCTCCAGGAACCCCCAAAATGCACCGTGCAAGCAGCATGGTGCATTGGGGGATTTCCTCTCTAGCCGGGAGCTCTAGGTGCCCACTCTGTGACTGCTTGGGCTATGTGCAGCCTGAGCAATCACACAATCCCAGACCTGGGGTAATGGGTGCGCTCGTGCCCTTTAACTTAGGTAAAAGCCCGGGTATAAAACTTGGCTTACCGGGGAAGGCAGTGTTGGGATCAGCCTAGATCCTGGCACTTCACATGAGCAGCCTGCTCATGTGAATAGCTTTATCAGTTTCTGAGAAAGAGCAAAGTCTGCCACCACTGTGAGGGTTTGGCGACGCTCTAGAGAATGCACCCAGCTGAGGCCTAAATCGACACCTTTCCCCCTCATTAAGCTGAATCACTGGGCTGCTGAACTCCTAAGCAGACTGGACTACAAAGTCCAGTCCTTAAGCTGAAATTGCTAGTTTTGAGTGTGCCTTGCATGGGGCAGCTGTTCTACTCTCCTGGTCACTCTTAGCTTTATCTTTGAGATATTCTCTGTGCTGGCCTACACAAGAGACTTCTTGTGCTTTGACTGCTTGAGAGCCCCAAGACTAGTGGAGCAGAAAGCCTAAAGATAATTTCTGAGCAGAAGCCCTCAGATAAAAATCTTTGAGGTGGAGCCTTTCCCAAAGAAGATGTACTACAGGCTAACCGCCTGTGCTCGACAGCCTGGAAACCCCAGTGCTCCCCTTGCTTGCTGTGGGGACTTATGAAGAGCCTCACTCTTGGGTGTTGAACATTCACCCCACTGCCTATCCTTGCCCTAGCTGACAAAACCCGAGAGACCCCATTTCCCCCCTCCCACATGGGAAATGAAAGATTAAGGAAAAGTAACTGAATTTTCTCTCAATCTGTGCTATTCACTTCTTTCTCCCCCCAAATCCTTGTTTTGCCTACATCACCACCACTCCCTCCTTCTTGGTATAGTCTCAGGGAACTGTTACATATTCCTTGTGCTATCAAGGTTGCCAAATACATTGTTTTGCACTATGCTTCTGATATATAAATAAATGTAATGTCTTTGGTTTTAAAAGCCTGGTCTCTGAGTCTAAGTACAAAGTTCTTTATTTGCCACCCAAAGTCAGCATAACATAAACAAAACATCTCATAACATAGGAAGATACAACTGGAAAAAGGAAATATGTAAATATATAGATAAATATCCATGAATAAATAATCAGTAAAATTTTAAAATTAATCAAAGAAAAGCTCGCTGCCGTAACAATACTGCAATAGAACAGAATTTGGCCACCTTAAAGGAGACATCTAAAGTTCTATCCGCAAGAAGATAGGAAACATAAAATCTCCTTAGCAACCTGGGAAGGGTGTCAGAAGAGGAGTTAATAAGGAACATCTTAAATCTCTATATAATGGACAGCGCAACAAAACATGTTGGATGGATTTGACTTCCCCCATACCACATGGGCATAATCTAGCCTCCCTAGGAATCCCCAGAAACCTCCCCGAGAGCACTGCTGATTGTCTGAAGGTAACATATCATTGCTCTGAAAAAGGCCCTCTGGTAGCTCAAGGCATTCAAATAAGCAGCAGGGCCCCAACTAGAACTGCTCAAACCCAGTCTCTGAGTCTGTTGCTCCTCTTGAGGTACTCTAATGTTGACATTTGCCTGTTTCCTGATTGCAATCCCTTGTTATGTACATTTTCAAGACTGGTTTTTAGAACTAACTCCCCCTAACTCTAGTCAAGGCATAGATTTGCATGTCAGTAGTTTACGCTTGCCTTATCAAGCGTGGTAGCACTGCACATATGTTTCCTTTATTGCACATGTATCTAGTTACTCAGGATGGTAACGATATTGGCCTATATTTCTAAGTGTGTAGCTATCATCAACAATATCACAGCAGATGTTATTTTTCAATTCAGACTAGCATATATCATGGCCATAAAAAAAAAGGGGGCATTGATGTGGGAAGGGCCAGATCATTTGGTGTGATCATGTGGTTACTTTCTACACACACATTCGTTGGCATAGACTGGGGCTAAACAACACCCACACTTCTTTGAGAATGTATACTGCCTTAGTTTGTGGTAAGAGAGGCCAGAGACATGGGAGAAAGAACAGCACAGTAGAAGACAAAACAAGGACCAGGAATTAAGAGATCTGGTAGCTCAGTTAAATTGTCTGTTGCCTAGATAAGTCCTCCTGACTTAATGCAAACAATGTTTCCCCACCACACAGGCACAAGGTAATTGTCTTTTAATTTCACAATACGCTCTGGGATATCCCTCATATAACTGCTTTGACTTTACCAGATCATTTTGAATTGGTTCTAGTCAGAATAACGTGCCTCTGCTCATGCTACATTTCCTTCCAAACTGAACATCATCATACATCTGGGATTCAAGAAAAAGAATGCATGGGGCAATTTTAATTATGTCAGCAAAGCCACAGTTAAAATTATTTCAACTCACATTGGAGGAGTTAGTTCACACATCAGCTTTCCATAGTGATTGGCTCTTGAGTAGTTTCGCTTTCAGTGGGCTCTTCCAGATGGCAACACACAGTGCTCTGAAAATAGCTTGCACGAACTTATTCAGCATCCAGACACTCCTACAGACTTCCATCAGCTTTTCAAGTGGGACCTCATGCACAGGTCACACAGCCTTGCGTGATTTCTACAGCACCATCTGCTGGCCAGCTCTTGTTTTCTCTGACTAACTTCTCACTTTTCAATACTATTTTCTAATGTATAGGGGAAAGGGTGGGCTAATCACAAAAAGCAAGAACTGGCCATGTCACTTGTGTATGAGATCCAGCTGGAAAAGCCAAAAAAAATCTATGAAAGTGTGTGGATGCTGAGTAATCTCTCGTCTTCAACTTACTCAAAGTGCTGTTTATTGCTGTCCATAAGAGCCCAGTGATAAACACAATATATAGCAATATATTAGGAGCAGAATTGGAATCACTGTCCTAGAAGTAATCCTAAGCCCAACTTGGTCTGTTGGATAAAGAACAGATCTTTGAGTCTTGTCGGCAGGGGAAACTTGGTGAGAAGATTCAAAGTCCACAAAAGGACTCTGTAGCATTTGATCAATATAGACTCAAGAGCAAGTACTTTATGAGGATTTATCATCATAGCTACCACCTTTACTCAGTAGTTTTAATTCTTTCTTGTTCTTATTCTTTACCAACTTGACTAGGGTAATTTGCTAGGGTCCTGACACTGGGCTTATATCCAACGATTTGAAAAGCTCCCCAAGAAATATGCCATCTGATAGACTGATCCTTTGTGACAGCATACCTGCTTGTAATGCTGGCATACTATACTGCAATACTGATTTTTTGACACCCCATCATTTTCAGTGCTTGCCTCTTGTAGCTCCTTTCACACAGCTGTTCATTTCTTGCAGTGAGATGGTTGGTATAATCTATATTATGTTTTAGTCTAGCATTCACTGCTGTATACAAAGATCTAGAACAGTGTATGCTGGTTGTACATGGTATATGCAGCATATACCATGCACAATCAGCATGCACTGCTCAGTATACACATACGCCTGATGGGAGGAAGGGGTAAAGATCTGCTACACTGTGACCAAACAACTCTAAATAGCAAATGCCATTCATTTATCTGAAATAGCTGTTTTTAATACACATGATCTAAATCTTGTTTGCTCTTTAAAGTTTTATTGTCTTGGCATTTTAGACAGAAAGAGAGCATTAGCATACTCAAGAGAACTGCTAAAAGTAAAAGGCCTCAAGCTACCCAATGCATGGTTGATAGCATACAGCACAGGATATAAAAACTTTTGTCTGATGGCTCACTTTACTTGTTTTAGAGCACAGTTGCTCTCAAGAGCTTATATTCATGTTCTTTCTACTTCAAGTTTTATTACTTCTTTTGTATTATTTAATACATCTAAAGACACTTACAAAAGACAAATTTTTCCATTTTGAAAAAAAGTAATGGTTTGGAACTTGCTAAAGCATGTTAATATTCTCACTCACCAGTGTGTACAGGTAGGGTTTTCTTCTCCCCCCCACTCCCCCATGTGATGAAATAAATGGCAAATAAAGCAATTAGGTATATGATCTTAAAGATATAAATATATCTATAAGATCATATCTTTACTAGCCTTACAAATGAATTAAAACAGGAAGAAAGGCACCTGGAAATATGAGTGTGTACAAAGGCAAATCATAATGTACTCTGCTGATAATGTACCAGAAAAAAGTACTTTACTTGCAATTGCTATTACAGCTACTACGGCATGTATAATAAATATGGAAAATATGAAAAAGAAAAGTAAATAATAAAGACAGACTGTGTACAAAATTTTAAATACAAAGATGCTATTTATTATCATTAACTAAGGACATAATTGTACATTAAAAAGAAAAATCCTATAGCAAAGTAGATATTACATCTACTTAGATGTCACATCTCTAATTATTATATAAATAACCTGGGAAATGATACCTCCAAGGTACGTGTTTTACTATTTACTAAACAAGAAACTGCCACATTTGACACCCCTGATTAAGGCCAGGCATTTCTCAGGCTTCATACACATTTCTGAAATCCACAATACATCAATTTTTAATACTGCCACTCTCTGGGCTGCATTAAAAAGATGGTAGGGGAAAGATTTTAGAGTAATTAATGATATAGTTAGCTGCTAAATATTAATAGGAATCGTAGTCTTGCATAAAATATAACATATAAACCTTGCCAATACAGACGCACCAGTAATTAAAGTTGAATATGTAATTACACTGATTTATAAGACAGGCAAAAAGTTACACTTTACTAGCTTCTATGTAAACTCTGGGTAACAGTTAAACTTTGCATTTTATGGTTATATAAATGGGCAGTATCTCCGTGACAGTCCATAAACGCGTTAAGGACTTGTATGTCTAGTTAAATTACAACTAATTCTTACTGGGTTGCTCTTGCTGTATAATCTGACAGACTAAACTGGCATAAAGAATCCATATGCATGATAGAAGGAAGAATTAATTGCATTGAATATTCATATAATGATGACCAGAGGCACAGTAAGTAACCATATTATGAACAGGACAAGTGCCTATTACCCACTTGTTTTTCAAGGCTGTAGTCCTGTACATAGCTGTGCAACTCAAGTCCCATTTAAAGTCCAGCGATTTCAGGGGCGAGTCTGCAGCCCAAGGCCACAATCCACAGATCCAAAAGAGAATGGGGTTTCTATTCTATTCTATTCTAAGAAAAACAGGCACAAAGGGACTTCCCATTGCTTTGACCATTGCCATGTCATCATAGAGTGAATGGGAAGCTTCTGTCCACGTGCAGTTCAGTGCATGCATGGAAGCAGCTGATCCTGGCTTACACAAGGAGTTTCTCAAAATTCTTACCTGCATTCGAAAACATGCTAGAGCGTTACAGAGCAAGAAAACACAATTTCTCCCACTAACGACACTTACATGTGAGGCTGAGGAGAGCAGCCCGGACTGCTGTTTCCATTGCTGTCAATGTGATCCAGCGAACCATTGAGGTCTTCATGGACTGCCTGCAGTAAGCCACTGGATGCGTTATTTATCAATCCGGGGTTACTAAGCAAAGGTAAACTACTCTCTGCCAGCGCAGCCTAACAAAATAAAGACGATGCATAATTCTTAGCCATGTTATTTTCAGAAGCCACATGAGTTTATATATGTAATCAGACCCAAATGATGACTAGAAACATACTTGCAACACATTTCACATTTGGCTCTCTATAATGCCCCATATTCTTGCATCACTGGACTATTAAATAGGCTGTGCCACTGACATGCACAATGTTTTCAGCCATCAAACTACTTCAAGCTCCAAAGTGCACTTAAACCCTCAACCTTGTGTCTTAGCGTGGAGTGTACAGTTATTTTGTAATGCAGGCAGCAACTGTTATTATAAAAAATGACCAGAACTTAACTCAAAATAAAGGAGTCTTGACATTTGCCTCTTCTGCATAAAAATTATATCTTATAATTAAACTTTAAAGTTTTTGCCATGAGCACCATGTTCCCCAACACTATGATGTGAAATCATTCATGACAGCTTGGATAAATATTAATGCATATCCACATGCATTTGCAAAAGCTTCTATCAATCTAGCATTTGCAGCAAAACCGAGTGTTCCAGATTTTGCCACAGGGTGTCCTTCTTGCTTCTTCACATCAAAAGTAATGAGAATTAGAACGGGTACTTCTTGCAGTACTAGGTAATACAACTTACTTGGGTGATTAAGCCACCTATTAGCAGTGCCCATCATGTCCGCAGAAACACAAACGTGGGGAGTTCCGTTTTGTAATAGGAAACTACACAACTCAACTGGAATGGACATGTAAAAGAAAAGACTGCTTTAACAGTTTTACCTGTAAGCTTGCGTTAAGAGCTGCTCCATAGCCTAAGCTGGTAGGTATGTTTTTCACTAACGTTGGGCTTCTGAAAAATAAATAATATATATCCCAATAGATATAATGTATATTTTAAAAAGCAAGTATGCAGGGAAACACAGCATGTTAATTCAATCAAATTTCACATTGGTAAACTAGTACTAGATGGAAAACGAAACAAGACTGGGAGGATTTCAATTTACTAAACCATAGTAATGTATCTGTATCAAAGAACCAAGTTATCTACTACAATTTGACCTACATGCTGCTCTCTGTTCAGAGAAAAGCCCAGTGAAACCACGCATATGCTGATGTGTTTTGGGATTTTCCTGCATTGAGCAAAGTAACTGTTCTGAACTATATATGCAGTTGTTGATAATGAGATTACATTCACAGTTAGTTAAAAGGTTTCTAAGCACCAGAAAGGATATACATATACATGTATAGAGGGGCCACAAGACAAGGAAGTCTTTTGTGTGCACACACAGAGGCTTGCATTCATGCAATTATCCCCTGCCAACTGAACAAAGAGGCACCTTCTTAAAGTGGTGATTCTCTTAGTGGGAGAGCAACTGGCCCTGTCCACCCCCAGCACAGCATCCCTCCAATGGCTGTACCTGGTTTTTATCTTATGTTTCTTTTTTAGATTGTCAGCCCTTTGGGGACAGGGAGCCATTTTATTTAGTTATTTATATCTATGTAAACTGCTTTGGGAACTTCTATGGAAAAGTGGTATATAAATATTTGTCGTATTCATATTCATTTTTTTTTTTAATTCCAAGGAGCTGATTCCTCCCCACTCCACTTTCTGTGCTGCAACTCAAGCAACTGCTTAAACTTGTAATGTTTCAACAGTGGCTGGTGACATGGCAGAGTTTTGCAATACAGAGAGGTGCCACAGCGTGCATAGAGTTGCCAGTACATTCTCTGGACTGTGGCCTCAGAGAAAAATAGTGAGTTCTACATGCTAGAGACATCTAGCTTCCAAATACAGGAAGGGACGTATATCTAGTGTGTCCCCCTCCCCCCACACTCTGAGAGAGAGAGAGAGAGAGAGAGAGAGGGAGGGAGGGAGGGAGGGAGAGAATGAGAATACAGGGGAATATGAATGGAGGAAAGCAATTTCCAAATATAGGAAGGGATATCTAGGTTGTGTGTGCATGTTCGTATTAATAGTGAATCTATGCAAACATCAAAATAAAGGGAGGCTTATTTCCAGAATACTAATCTAACATTACTTCAAATATTAAAATTTAGAAGTATATACTGCATGCTTTGTCTAAACCAATCATATTGCCAATAAATGTACATAGCCACAAGTGTTAGGGAGTCAAGTTTATGGCTTTTTACCCAAAAGTCTCTTTCAATACCGTATGCTTTTGAAAAGTAAAAGGGAAAAAATCCTAATATTTGTTAGTTTGGCATGTTGAAATGAAATTCCTTTGAATAATAGGGTAGATATCATGTAAACATCCTTTTATATGGGGCTTTGCTATTAATGTTGCCCTCACTGAGAAGAGACTTTTGAGGTTACTAATTTAGGGTCTAAATAGCTATTATGCTAAAATAAACTTGAACGACTCCCTATATTGGTCAAAGGTTTATTGTAAAAGCAGGCCAATCAAGCGCTAACACATGGGAAACACATGTAATATGGGGCAATTTTAATATAGGGTAGAGACGACTTTTAACAGATGGATTTAAAATGATAAGCATATGGCAAAGTGTACATTCAATTAAAAAAAACACCTGAGAAGTTTAATAGCTTTCATTTGCAGCAATCTACAGTATGTGGGATACTAAATGTGGTTAAAGAAAATCAGGAAAACGTCATTTAGTACACATTAATAAATGTGTCTTCTAAAACACAGAATATCAGGATAGCTATTAGGCTGGATGTATTCTTAATACAAGTGTATGTTTTTTTGTCTCAGGCTACAGTATTCATAAGCACTATTCAGATAACAGAATTATAAAACGACTCAGCTGAAAGAAGAAGAAAAGCCCTCTACCCTTCCAACATACCCCGTTATCTTTTGTGACCTTCGCTTCTGGTATTCTATTTCATCCACTGTCCAAACTGCTCCTTTAACGTTTTCTACTCGAACAAAACACTTGTGCAGGCTAAGATTATGTCGTACTGCATTCTGTATCACGCACAAAAGGGGGTGGGGGGTGGGGAAAGAA
>NC_069661.1:173850000-173880000 GCF_027244095.1 Hemicordylus capensis
GAAGATATTCTGTCTAGCTTCAGCTGCAAGGCAGTGATTTGTGCACTTATAGGTGTACTTTGTTTAGTGTCACCTATGGCGCAGATTGGATAGATTTTGTAAAAGATAGCATTACTTTTAAAGAAACATACAATTTGACAAGCTATTGCATTTTACCTTCATTTTATTGCCATATTTTTCATCACACTCATTGTTTTCCAACTGTCACTAAATTGTTCATTTTCTTAGTCTGTTACATTCATGGGCCTATTTACTGTTTATAAAGCAATATGCACTTACAGGTTTTGGAGATGGCTTGGGCTCTGAGGGTCGCATGTGCAAGTGGGTCATCATTGCCTGAAGACGTTCACGTTCTTTAGAAAGCTGTTAAAGAAAGAGTGAGATCAGAAGCATTTTAGAAATGACTAATACAGCTATTTTATTTCAGTGATACATCTTATCACTGGAGACTGTTGTAGGGTAATGGTTCCTGTATATCAATCCTATGTCAGTAGAAACTTTTATACCAAGAAAGGCAACTTTGCCTCTTCTGGGGGTCAGGAGGGGGAAGTCCCACATAAAGCTGTTCTTATGTTTAAAAGGTCAGGGAAAACAAATAATACTTCATCTTTTTGTCAATAAGAGAATTAAGGTCACCATTGCCTCGACAGTAACAAGTTACTAAGACCATAAATTAGACGGCCCATAGTGTCTCTTTAAAGTCCTGTGGACACTGTTAGTAATGGACTAGTGCCAACAACTGTGAAGGGGTGAAGGGTCCTCATAGCACTGTGCCTGCCAGGATTGTCTGCACACTTCATCCATTCCCACTGAGGTCCAGTTAGTGCCCCCTGCAATCTGCCATCATCAATCTAATTCAATAGAGTGACAGGGACCAGGCAGTGTGAAATGCTGAACTCTGCCACTAAGCCGACATCTACACTGCACTGGGTCTCATTACAACTGATGGACCTTACTTTTCTATCAGTCACACAAAAGAGAGAGGGAAAAAAGAACTCATAATTGGTCACCCTGCACGCAGAAACTCCATTCGGCCTTTCATGTTACAGCAGAGCCTTTGTAAAGTGTAAACAGCTCCTTCAAGAACCCTTCAACATGCTTCAGAACACATATTTACAACACCATTTTTATTTTTTATTATAACTGATTCCCAATTGATTTTTCACAGCTTCCCCCTCGCACTTATTTTTCTTGCTTTTATCCTCTCAAGAGAACAATATCTAAAGTTTTAGATACTGAGAGTATCTAATTATCTAAGACCTAGAAATAAATTTTCATGCAAGTCTTTTTTCAGCAAACACAAACACACTAATAAGATAAAAATCTTAAAAGCAATGGTCTCGAAAGGTTAATTTGGATACCTATAAAACAATTAATATGCCTCTATAAATCAAAGCTTTAAACTTGCTTTCCAGCAAAGTTTGGGCTTGTGTTTCCTGTTGGATTCAGTACAAGATACCACACAATACAAAACAGAATGCAAGCACCTATCTTCATTTCTTTATGCCAATTTATAGCCCATCTTAGACCTAAGGGTTTGGTAGGGGCAACAAAAGCAAATGTTCCTTCTCAATAAACTAGAACAATTTTTTTACTGATCTAACTGTATTTCTCCACTGTTTGTGAGTCCCAAAGGCCAGCCCAAACATGTAGGCATTACACTGGTTCCAAAAGGTGGTCAGGCCCAGAATTTTCCAAGTCTGTAGTTCCACAATTGGAGGACAACCAGTGAGAATGACTCCATTTAAACCCTTCCTGTCTGAACTCGACATACAGCTGCTATCATGAAGAGGGCACCCTTGATAAATCTCAGTTGTATTAGGGCATATGTACCTAGAGATAACAGATTACACTTACACATTTACTTGACAACAACAACAGTCGTCCCTTGCCAACTGCGGGGGTTCTGTTCCTGGAAACCCTCATGGTTAGCAAATTGGATTGAACTGGAATATATGGCAACTCATCTGCCTGACAAACCTGCCAGTTCATATGAATCCTTGCCCATCCCCAGTTTAGCGTTCTATACTCTTACTGTCCCATCTACTTGGGCCTTACCAGATGCACAATTTGGAGCTCACCTACACCTTTTCCTTGTTGCACTAAAGGTGAGGAGTCATATTTTCTCCCCTATAGACAGCAGAATGTAAAGCTGACAACTCTGAGGGCTGATTTACATAAGCTATTCAAGAGGTAATAATAGTTTTACTTGTGAGCTACTGATAACTACTGTCCATACATGATAGAAAGACCATCACATGTTTAGTCACCATATGATTAAAAGCTAGCATGTCATCATATGAATAAAATAGTTGTGAAAGCTAGCCCCTAGAAGTGGGCAGAGAGCAACAGAATTATGGAAATATCCTACTTTCAATGACCTTTTATAACTTTAACTCCTGTGGTTCACTTGGACACTGACCTATGGAAACAATTCAGAGAAGAGTGGGAGCCTACCTCATTAGGCCTCCATCGCCTACCCCATTAGGCCTCGATCCCTGGTGACAGCCACCCAGAACCAAAGCAGCCAAAGCTTGCCACTTCCCTGGAGAATTGTGAAGCACTGAGGACCTGTTAGATTTCTGGCTGCCTTGCCTGGCCCAGTTTTGGGCACTAAACCTAGATCTGATCTCTCTCCCTCCCTATCGTGCACTCTCTCTCTATCTCTCTGCTAGGAGCCAGCAAAAGTGGCTCCTATTAGGTTTGAGTAGAACTTGGAAAAAGTCTTACATGAAAACTAATCCCACCACCATGAAGATAAAGGAGAACAAATGAGGCTTTCCCATCCTATGGAAGGGAAATATGGGGAGGTTTTATAGGTGGATGACATTATGTGTGCCCAAATATGTCTGTCTGAGATAATGGGTATGTGTATGCATGCATGTGAATGGGTGTGTGTTCATTAACTTGTGGCAGAGGGAGGTCCCAAAGAATTAGTATTTATTTGTGAAGGAAAGGTAAGATGCAGAATTTGACTTTTAATGTATTCATCCTATAGCATAAAGAAAAGGGCAAAGCCTCCCAAAGAAATTTAAGGAACAAGTCAAAAGTCCATAGTGCAAAAGGTTGGCAGCTTATCTCAGAGTAATTATATAATTTAATTAAAAGATTATCTTGATTTAAAAACAAAACAAGAAACATGCTCATAAATGTCATTACGGTATATAGAATGCAATACAAAGAACCATATTTCCTCAAAAATGTTAAACAAATCAAGAAGACGTATATTTTCTCAAACCTGTATTTCTAATTGCTGAACCACCTGCATTTGCACCCGACACTGAGCAGTGCTTCTGTCATCCAATGCATGTTCATTATTAAGGTGCCTAGTAAAAGAAGCAATAATAGAAACAAAACATTAGATGCATGTTGGTAACCATCTAAATCCCACTGCAAGTTTGTTCTGCAAACATAATTCTTATTAATGGAGAAAGGAAGATTTTATCCCCCAAAGAAACAGTCATATGAAATTCAGTTCAAACAAACAAGCAAACCTAAGTATCAACATGCATAATAGGGCTGCCCTTGCACTTTGTGGTTAAAAACTAGGGGTGCGCACGAATAAAAAATTGCAATTAGTTTTGAATTCAAATCAAAACCTGCTGCTTTGATTCGAATATGAATGCACTCTGCTCGAAACAAGGTCGATTTGATTTGGACTTGACTAGATACTAATCAAATCTGAATCAATTCAACCTGTACTGTGTGTGTGTGTGTGTGTGTATTTAGCATTTAAGTGTTCACTTAGCATTTAAAAACAAAAACAAAGAGGCCCCCGGAGGATAGTAGGCACCAGGTTGCCGTCGCCTCTGCCTCCCCAGTGCTGCTGATAGCTCTAAAAGGTGCTTCCATACCTCTTCTTTGGCAAAGGAGGATGGCGGGTTGGGTTGCTGCCTCCCCCCCCCCCCGCTGCAGGCCGCTGCAGGCCAGGGGGGAGGCAAGAACCCAACCCACCATCCCCCTTTGCCAAAGCACAGAGGCACCCTTCACAGCTGTCAGCAGCACCAGGGAGGCGGAGGCGACCTGACCACGATCCTCTGGCACCTCTTTGTTTTTGTTTTTAAATGCTAAATCGGTCACAGAGTACCACTAGATTTATGTAGTGGACTTTATGGTTGTGAGAAAGTATCATTATTGGCTCTGTAAAGAGGTATCTAGTTTGGTACCAAACTAGATGTCTTGACTGAGCTATTGGCCAAATGTGAAGCACATGAAAATGGGTTACAGGGGAACAATGTTGGCAGTAAAGAAGCTCTCACTCCTTTTATACAACTGTTCATTCCTTTCACATCTCCTTTGTAAGAACTGAAGAGTTACAACATGCCTAAATGAGAGTTCTGCGTGTTCCTTTAACCACAATCTCAATGTGAAATTACAGGAAAGGCTTTGCTCACCACTATTTTCATGCAGACCTGAAACAATGTTGCCAACTGAGGACAGTTGCCAACTCTTCCCCACCACCACATCTAGGATTATGGAGAGCAGTTGTCTGCCAGGTGAATGACTGGGTGATGCTAGTAACTATGAAACAGCTGAAAGACTTGTTGGCATTACATTATCACAATCCGCACTCTTCATCATAGAGACAGTTCTCCTTGATGCTTCTGAGTTTATCAAAAATGTCTGTTTAAACAAACTGTGCAAACGAAAGGATACTGAACTACACAATGAGCCTTCTTTTCTTGGATTGTTTTTGAAAAATGGTGGGAGCAAGGATAAACACAAATGTGATGAGGGTAGTAAAGACTGTTTTGAGAAGATTTAAAATTACTGAAGAAATGAGGTGTTGTTCACCAGCATATTCAGTGATTCACATTCCCCCCACCGCAAGTCCAAATACAGTACATGAATCCATTTGGATTAATGCCCTGTTCAGATTGTACTTTCCAAAGCCAATAGCTCAATCAGCTAAGAGTCTTGATCTTTTGCACACCAAGCATGTACACCACATTTAAGAAGTAGCAAATGAAGTGTGCTATACCATGTTCATCTGAATGTGGGATTTCCCTGACTTTACAATCCATTTTGGGGAGACGCATTAAAGAAACTGTCTTATCAGGTTGATAATTCTTCCTTGAAATTATAAATTTAAGAAGATCTTGATTTTTAAAGAACCTCAACTGACTTTGGCCTGGTTCGGATGTCATAGCTTCAGATCCTTATTTATTTGGAAACTGTGGCTAGAATAACTGAGGATCACCTGGTTTGGACATATTGACAGACTATGGCTAAGTGGGGATTGGAACCAGAATAATTTCTTAACTCATGCACAAAGGGGAGTAGGGAGCATGAGTACCCAAAGATAAGGAATATTGTTCAAAATCAGGATTCAGTTCCAGCGCCAAGTGACAACTGAACAGGACCTTTGTCTATAAATGAAAACAGGTGATTTAAGTTTGAAGAGATATTTCCCCCCCTTAAGCTTTTGAGTAAAATCATAGTTCATTTCTAGAACCAGGTGTAATACTTCAGGACACCATCTGTGTCAAACGGTTCAAGTTTTTTGTTAATCATGGCCTAATGACTGATATTGAAATTACAACAAACAGTAAGTTAATTGATGTATTAATTTGCTGTGTGACACATCACAGAATTCTGATCTGCACTTTACAGATATTCTTAAACTATGTCTATGATTTATTATTGCAATTACAGTTTTAGCAGTTTGCGGGGGTTAATTTGATACAAATCTAAATTATTCACAGATTTCCAAATAAATATGACAGGGTAATACTGAATCTAATAAATATGGGGATTACTTTTTAAGCAAAAATGATTGAAACACACAGATAGATGAAATGCACATACAGATGAATAACTACTATCGCCCTAACAAGGGATACTTTGAATACTTGTACACATTTTGGACACACGTGATAAATGTTGGAGTTATAAACACATACTGAAAATCATTTGACAGTTATCTACATTCCTATTCAAAGTCTATAATCCTGGACAGTTTTCAAGGATTGTAAAATGCCTCAGAAAATTAGAATATTACATGGAACCAAGAAGACAAGGATTGAAGAATAGAAGGCTTCCTGCACTTTTCAGACGGCAGGGAAGGGGGCGGGCGGGCGGGCGGAAGGACATCTCGCTGCCGCCCGCCCGAGCGCGGTAGGACTCGGTCCGGGTGAGATTTAAGGGGCCGAAAGAGCTTCGAGGGGGCTTCCCGAGGGGGCTTCAGCGGCGGCAGCTGCCGCCCGCCCGAGCGCGGAGCCATCGTAGAGAATAGAAACGGGCAGAGAGGGATCCTGCAGCCCGCATTTTTTATGGTATTTACGGTGCAAAAACTGGAAAGGGCGGGAGGGGTAAGTAAAGCCCCTCCCGCCCTTAATGGAACCCCCCACCCCAGTGCCGAACCGCAGCTCCGCGGTTCCATGCACACCCCTACCACTCACTGGGTGACCATGGGCTAGACACCACCTCTCAATGCAACCTGATGTGCGGATAAAAGATGAATGAATAGGAGAATCACATGCTCTGCACTGAGTACCTTGGAGGAAGTGCAGCGTACTACTACTACTACTACTACTACTACTACTACTATTACTACTACTAAAACTAATAATGTGTCTAAAGAACACATATAGGACATACAATGAAAGAGAACTTTCATTTCACATGTATGTAACAGTCTCAAACCAGTTATCCTGTTTATAGATACATAAGCTATGGGTTCAATTTTCAAAAATTGAAAGTGTGTGTATATTGCAATAAGACCCAGCAGGAAAAAACAAGAGCTGAAAGCAGTTTGATTTTTTTAGAAAGGCCATTTAAGGTCCCCAAAGAGCAACATGCTGATAGAATTTGGGAAGGCTTAATTGGGAAGGCATCAGCACCATCTGGATGAGTGCACATCAGCTGAAAGGAAAGGAATGGCAGGGACAGCAGCATGAAAGAAGAGGAAGCAACTGTACACATTGGAAATGTCCCTGATGCACCTTGAAAATGTTATCAGTGGAAAATTATTTTATACTCTTAAATTATTTTATACTCTTTAATAAAAACTGCTGGAAAAGGTGAACTGCAGCACAGACGTTTTCCCAAGCACTTTTAACAAAGGATAAACTTTTTCCCATGATAAAGAAATGTTTTTGAAATGAATCAGGAACACTACCAGTCTGTACAGCTATTTTTTTCTCTTTCATCTCCCACAATTATTTTTGATATCCTGTTGCTGTTGTTGTTAACAAAACTAATTGTTGCTGCTGCTGCTAATGACATGAACCTGACTCCATTTCTTTTCCCACTGGGTATTTCAAACATAGGGAAACAGCTATCAAGCATAAAGACTGAGATGGATTTGTGCTGAAATTGTGTTGGTTTATTACTTAAAGGGGAATCACTATGGGCCAGTCCATGCTGATTTCCTATCTATGTGTTCAGAAACATGTTTCCACACAAACAGCCTTTGAAAGAGTGTAGGACAAGTTAGCAGATGAGGAGGCAAGCAGCCATTTGGAAGATACTAAAAGGCGGGCGGGGGGCAGGGTCTGTGTAGTAGAGGGGCTGCTGTGTGGGGGGAAAACTTTTGTCAGATTTTAGATCCCCCCAAAAAGGGATCTCACTCTATGCTTGCTTATGTTACCACTTTTCCTGAGTTTGAAGTCTGTGAAATAATATATTACTATTCATATAGCTTATATATATTTTAGGTCACAGATAGTAGGATAAAAATGCTTCCAAACAGGGAAAAGAAAAAAAGTGAGATAAAATGTTACTACTTTTGTAAAAAGTATCCATGTTGGTATGAAAAAAGAAAAGTCACTTGCATCAATGAAAGTTGGAATGGATTTACTTTCAGTCAAGTTTCCAGTGGACACCTAGCCATTTCAATTAACCCCTGTGTAACTTGGTACTCTTGTCAGTCTTGGCTTAGAAGAATCCCAGGACTAAAATAGCAATGTGCTAGAGGTCAGGGCAGAGGTACCTTGGCAGTAGTCTGTGGGGGAATTTAAACAGAACTTGTCTGAACTAAGTTCAACTCCAGTCAGTACTATTCTGAGCCTCAGTTTAATGAGTGCTTAAAAAAAAAAATCACCCAAACATATTTTAACTGAAGAAGTTTACAAACTGAAGTTATTTCTCATATAAGTATCTATTGTTCAATAGAAACTCTTTAGAAGGATTTTGTAACAAATGTTTATTGTCTGAAATGAATCATCCTCAATGCTTATAATCTACATAATTAAATTAAAAACCTGTTCCCTCGCTTTGTTGAAATAAAGGTTTAGAAAATTTTACAATACTTACTTAAATTAACTGGATTGTAGTCAATGCTACAACAGTTATCAAGGCTATTTCCATGTGCTATTTGCTGGGCTAGGCTGCGCGAGATCAAGACCAATTCCGGCACTGCCCTCACGCCCAGCCCCGCTTTTGAACCTGGCATTTAGCCAAGGTTAAGCAAAGCTGTGCTTCACTTAACTTTGGCTGGTAATTGTGTACACGATCACCGCTGGGCTCAACAGCTCCCCCCCACCAACCCACCGCCACTGCCAGCAGTGAGCTGTGGGAAGAAGTAGCTGTGCCTGTAGTGAGGGGTACCCTGGAATGTGGGAGGGCGAAGCCCTCCTGCTCCCAGCTCTTACTTTCGCTGCACCACTGCTTGTGTGGGTGTGTGGTGTGGTGAAGGCAAGAATGGCTGCTGCTCCTCCCTTACCTGCAGTCCATGAAATGGATGCCAAAGGCCATGTGCATGACCTTATCATCTGCTTCTAACACACTTCAGCCATCAATAGTATTTAGAGGGTCTACTATTTAGAGGGTCTAGTCAGGAAACACATCATCTCTTCCTGTATAGTAAAGTATGCTGTCCTGCATACTTTGACCATTTTATATACAGTAATCCCTCGACCTACGAACTACTCGACTTACGTTGTTTTCGAGTTACGAGCGACAAAAAAGACCGGAAGTAGTTGCCAGTTTAGATTCAGCTTACTCGACCTACGAATTTTTAGATGCGGCTTCCTCGAATTACGAATGTTTTCAGACTTCCGTGGTGCGCTCCTCGACTTACGAAAATTTCGACCTCTGAACATGCGTTCGGAATGGATTATTTACGTAAGTCGAGGGACCACTGTATTAGATAGTCACAAAACATCATTTACATAATGAGTTCTGGAACCTTAAAACAACTAACATCAATTTGAAAACTATAGTTTGTTCAAGCAGAGAAACAGAAGATTTGTTGAAAGGAAGACACATTGCAACAGGCGAGCTGTATACAGGTTGTGTACAGACAAAAGCTTGTCAGAGAGTTTGAGATTATATTGTACAGCTGTCATTGCTTGTAGCATATATGCTCATGCTTTTTGTCTTGCATGTTCTCTTATCAAAGCAGCAGTTTGGAAAGGTGAAACTACATGCCAGCAGTTCAGTCTGCTCTGCTATAAGAGATGAGAGTAAATATCATGGGCATCTGTTAGATAGTGCTCATGATGAGTAACACATTATCCCCCTCCCACACTGGAACAGCGTTGGAGCTGAGTGTTAGTGGTTTTTTAAACCTTAATTTTACATAGATGAAAAGACAAAACTTTATCTATATATTCATACAGATAGCCTTTAAAAAAAAAAAAGACCGTTCCTTCTCAGAAACACTCTACCGTTCAAATCCAGCGGCTGACATCTCCACTGATGGTAGAGAGGTACAGCATTTAGTAATCTTGAGTTGTGCTGCACATGTTTGTGGTGGTGATTTTAGCCAATCCCTCTCCTCCGGAAGTGCTCATTTCAACCAAGAACTAGGTCCCTGAGGACTGTGTGACCCTCAGGGAGCTGCTTCGGGGGGTGGATATTGGCAAATGTTATTCCCTTGTCACACAGCGTGACTCTGGATTAATACATACTGTGGAGGAACTTTGCCTCTGCACCATTTGTGGAGATGTTGGCCATTTCCCCCTTTCCCCTCTGTTTCCCTTAGGAATGCTGTTCTAACCAATTTCACCATTCCATTGAGCTGTGTGAGATAAGAAAAGCAGCTGCAATTAGGAATTAACATTCTTCTCCCCATGCAGTAAGGCACTCCTACTCTATTATGCCTGTACAATTAGCAAGCTACCAATGTCAGATTGGGGCTAGAGTTATAGCAGTGTTATGAGGGAAGAAGCTTATTGTCCTGTATACAGTCTAGAAACAAAACTAGAAATAATACACCAATACCCAAACAATGTTGGAAAACAGTAATCTGGGTTGATGGAAATATATACAAGGCCGTTTTAAAGAAAATCTGAAACCCCACCTATCTGTTTGGTTGCAAAGAGGGGAAATGGAATCTGAATTGGGTCCAGCCCTGCTGCCCTCCCATACAGCTAATTGCCAGGATTTTAGTGACTAAAAAGGGTTTTGCATGCACAGCTCTGGCTCTTGCATCACAGAGGGGAAAATGCACACACAGCAGCTAGCTGCACACGGATTCTCCACCCAGCTAGGGATACATGTGCGCATTGTGCCTTCGCTGGATTGGGCCACAAATGTGTTTACATTTTCATTCTAATTCATCTTTTTATATTTAAAGAACGAAAAACCTGCAAAATGTTTGCATTTATGTGCTCAAGTCTTAGAGACCTATTCAATTTATCTGTGCTGCTTTTATTCGGCTAGCGACTGTAGACTACAATAATAGTCAATGAGGTTTTGTCTTGATTGAATTTTTCAGGAGAACACAAAAGAACCTTGCCATTAAAATAGTCCTTTATTCTGCTGTATGAAGGCGAAAGGTTTTTAAAGTGTTGTGATGTTCAGTAATGAGCTTCTATCTAAATTATCATTGGTGACAAACTCACAAAGCACTTTGAGGACACATAGTTATGAAATGCCAGAGCTGCCACTTTCTTTCCTGTAATTATAGGCTAGCTTGCAGCCCCTTCAATGATCATTTATAGAACAGCCTCCAGTGGATTACTGAGAACTTGAAAAACACATACATACCTCTGCCACATCTCCCTTCTCCTTTCCTTGCTATTGTTTACCAGTGATACGTAAAATAATGGGGCCTATTCATTTCCCCATCTTAATTATGCCAATCAAAGTACAGAAGTAGTGCTAGATATAAATACAATGCGAGGGGACTAAATAAATAGGCTATAAATTAACATGAAATTATGAATTCATGTATTTATGACTATTTTACACCCAAATTATTCTCTTTTATGCTTTTACAACCGTCTCAGGTACATATTGCTGTTCAAAAATTCTCTATGATTTATAAATCAAGAATGAGATAATACTGAAAAATGAGAGGATTGGTGGATTTTCTCAGTCAGTGCCTAATTGCTGTTTCAAAATGCATATGCAAAGGGACATTTCATTAATCATTTAATCATGTCCCTTGCAGGAAGTTGGAACTAATGTTGCAAATACCCTTTTCATATGAATGCTCCATAATACTATCTTATGCATTTGATATATTGCATATGTCATAAATTATAGCTGCTTCAAAAAGAACCAAGTGGGTTGTTATCGCTGAAGATGCTGGTTACAAAACCTTTATTAAGTCCCCCCCCCCACTTACTTATTGCTGGTTCTTTTTTTGCAGCTTCATTCTAGCCCCCAATAATGCTCTTTCTGATGGTAAAGGTCTGTAAATTACCCATGCAATCACCAACACCATTTCACAGACCTGTTCTACTTCTACTGGTCTGCTAACAAGGCGATTACACACAAATTACTGAATGCCTATGAAATATTTAAATGCATTCTACTCTACTATGCATTAATAAGAGCAAAGCAAGCGCTGGAATTCTGGTGAGCTCCAGTCCCTAATGTCCCCTAATGAGCCTCTTACTGTGACTGCAGTTCAAACAGAGAGGTGAAGAAAAAATGCAAAGGGTGCCTTCAGAAAGGCAGCACTGAACAAACATTGTGCAAGCCAGTTCTAATTTATGGGTCACTTTATAGGTATATTGATTTTTGTTTTCAAAATGGAATAAATGATGTGGTCGACTGATGTTCTTTCAAAACTGCATCTATGTGGGAGCTGCCAGACATGCACATGGAAAATTATAAATAGGCAGTCCTCTTTCTAAAGAAACAATTAGAAAAACATTCCAGCCTGACCAGAAAAAGTATAAGAATGATCCTCTTCCATTTGTCTAATATTTACTTTTCTCTTTCTATAGTGTTTAGGGACTAAAAGGTAAGTGCCAGCTTACCCTGCAATAGGACAAATTGTGAAACTAATTTTAAACATCTGAATCTCAGATTAATTGCAAATGGTGGCATTTCTAAAGATAAAATGGGGATCAGCTTTAAATACTAGCGTGTTGGAATTTGTTTTTACAAAATGTTTTACTTGCACATGAGTAGTGTGATTTATTTTGCATCATGCTTTAATGTTTAAACACTGACAGGAGTTTAAATACAAAAGGTATTTTGTATGTATGTCACTATTCAATGTATGTCAGTATTCATTTAGTTGATTGTGTCAGATGTCTTAGTTTTGAGGGATGATGGCACTGTCACCAAAAGCAACAACACTCTGACAAGTTCAAAGAATGCCAAAGAATGCCTTCTTGAGGTCATAATTTTGGAACCAGGCTGTTTAGTCAAAGCCAAAGAAAATCTACGTAATATGAGAAAGAGTATAACAATACATACCCCCCCCTCTCTCTGTGCGTGTATGTATTAAGAGAACTCCTCATATCAAGTCTGAGTAGTTATCACACTTGCCACTACATTTGGTTACCACCCTTTGAGGGCTATGATGATGATGATGATGATATTTGCCACTGGTGAACTATCTTCTTTTATAGCATGCCTCCTCTCTTTTTGTCAAGACTAACAATTCTGTCTCCATAGAGGAAAACATTGCCTGTCTTTGTACTGTAGATCATGTTTTGTTTTGCTGGCGTCTGCTGCATGCAGGTTAAAGAACGCTTGTCTGCTGGCTGGAATGCTATAGTGTAAACCTTTTGATTTAAAGCTCTAAAAGTCAAATCCATCTACACTCAAACTGACTTAGGACCAATGGAATGATAATTAGTTTTGCAGACAAAATACACCAAAGTTTTGTCATATGTTATTACGCTCTGACATTTATAAGACAGTAATGAAGAACTACTATTAAATGCTTTTAGTGATCTTCAGGGCTCTTTTCTTGGTGACCGGCAAAATGGTTAGCTTCTGTCAACACCTGTTTTATAGTAAAATTCCAAACAAATTCTTAAACATTTTTGGCAGTGTTTTAATCACTTTTTTCATGCTTAGTATTCTGTTCAATAATTGTTCTCTCTGCAGTTGTGTAAGAATATTTTCTGAGCTGACTTCAAATTTTGATGTTTTGCTTCCACCAAAAAGGATTTAATTGTGCAGAATTGCTTTTGTTGAATACATTGTGTAAAGAGTAACTGTAATCCTACACTACTTCATCAAGACTCAAAATCACCCAACAACTTTTGTTGGCTGAGCATTCCATGCAACAGTATATCAAAGGAATGGAACAGCTTCTTAGTATGTGTGTCTGATAAGACACTATGGGGACACCTAGTTATGTTTGTTTTGAAAATAACAGCCCAGTATTATTAATCTTATTAATCGTTTCCACTGCATGCAAGTTTGAATTTTGAAAAAAATGTTCTGAATATCTTAGTGCAGAGTAGCATAATTATATTTATCTTCAAAGTACTGATTCCTGGATGAACAAAAATGAACATACAAAAATCTTTCTTAGGTATAAGTCATATTCATTCCAAATCCTTTTATTATTTCATTTTTTTAAAAAATGAAGCAAAGCCACTGCATTTTCTGTCTTAATCCTCCTTTGCAAATGCCCCAGCACAGCAGTTGTTTTGGAGGGTATTTTTGTGCTTTAAAAATCCACAATTATGAAGGTAACAACTTTAACTGGTTTCAGAGCACAAGTTGGAGTTCACCTTATATACCAGGGACCTCTTCAAATTTGTCACAAGCATATTGCAGAAATATACACTACTAGATTTGGGTAACATTCCTGATGAATATTTTATTTCAGTACAGAATACTTGCATTAGCTCTATTAACAAGTACCACACTGTTTCAAGCCAGAACCTACAACATTCTTACACAGATTAGACTAAGAGCAAGGCCCTGAAAACTACTGCCATTAGTCCTGTCGTCCCCTATAAAGTTAATGGACTGGAAAAAAAATTAGTCATTCTTTGGGTTTAAAAAGTTTAAGTTGAATGGAAGGAAAGTGTTTTTAATCAAAATAGGACCTTGCAGTGTGAGTACAAAAGGTACAAAGGAGGCTACACACAAGGAAACAGAGAGATTGAGACTTTAATATTACTGGAAAACTTATTACTGTTTCAAACAGAAAGAAGCTAATGTTTGATACCTATAATTTTGCACTTAGGTTTAATACAGAAATACAAAAATGCTTTCAAATGGTATTTTCCATTGGGTTTGAGCAGGCCTCATGGCTTCCAGACTTCATACAATGCAGCAAGTGCTGGAAAATACTCCAGCCCCAGCCCCCTTTATGCAGCCTATGGCAGACTTCAGTTTTGTGGAATTTATCAAGCACCTGACATGACAAGCTGTATCTAGAGAAGGGACACGCATGTGAGGCCCAAGTTAAACAGGATGGAGAGACAAATGCAACATCTTCTCGGCCTGACGCAAGAACAATCAGGAAAGTGTTTCTACAAGTCACACAGCTGAGCAAAAATGGGCATGGTGGTACATGCAGAACTACATAAACATTAATCAAAATGTTTTTACTGACTGTGGACTATAAAACTGGAGACCTACAAAATAACTGTGAAAGCAGTGAGCTAAGCATTAACATCACTAGGCCCTGGAAGGATGGAAGTATTTATAAAAATTAGTTTTGCTTGGAGAGGAAAAGACTTGAACTAAGTTAGCTAAAACTCTTGGTATCAATTATGCTTAGAACAATATATGCAGTATGTAGGTTATTTTCACATGGAATAATTTCCAGCAGCTTATATAAATCCCACACGCAAATAGTAACCTCTTCAATCTACAAATAGAAATGGTAGAGATCAAGCTTGTTCTTCAGTAACTGAGAAAAATCTGTAGAATTGCTTTTTAATATATAGCTAAACGCTATTCTCCAAAAAATGACATAAATTATAAAATGAAATATGAAGGTAAATATGATTTACTGTAAATAGATGAGGATACAAGATACAAGCATTCAGACATCTTACAAAAACAAAGCTCTTCTACAAAGTCATTATGATGCTGTACATCTGGGCCTTGTTGTGAAGCTGCTGTTTCTATACACCCTGTTGTATACCATTTGTAAACAGGGCTTTCTGATGTTTCTGCCAACATCCTGGCAACAAAGCAGTGCAATTTCAAATGAGCTAATTAACTTAATTGTTGATGAAGCATGAAGCAGTTCATTCACCCTGTTAGCTGCACCATGACAACATAAGAGCCTCAGCTTGTGAAGTTACTCATCTATATAAACCTATCTATAACTTTCCATTAGGATTTCTTGTATGCTGAAGCCCTGAATGACGGTTCTATCAAAGATCACTCCATATGGGTGCAGCCCTCTCACTGTACACATAATGAAAATAATAGATAATTACATAAACTTCACAAAATTGTATATCCATCATAACTGGATACAGTACTTCTATTTTACATTTAAAAAGCATGCCCAACCACTCAGGTTGTTTTTAGTTTTGTGCATTTTGTGTTTAAATAGGCCATATACTGATGAAGTGTCCTGGCAAATGCATAGGATTTTTCATCTTTATATCTCAACAGCAGATACCACAATTTGCAATCTAACAAGCATTTGTCAAAAAGTTTAAAAAACAGCCTGCAATGTGACATGGGAAAAGAACAGTTTAAAGAGAAAAATAAGAAAAATTCCCTACATCTTCCTTCCCTCCACTGTTAAAATTGTCCAGTAATTAGGAATAAATTAGATTGTGAGCCCTTTGGGGACAGAGATCCATCTTATTCATTTATTATTTCTCTGTGTAAACCGCCCTGAGCCGTTTTTGGAAGGGTGGTATAGAAGTCAAATAAATAATAAATAAATAAATAAATAAATGGGCAATTTTCACAACAGAGGGAAGTAGGATCCTTCAAGGTTATGTACTGGGAGTGGTGTTTTTTAACTTATTCTTAAATGATCCTGAGTTAGGTTGAGCAGTAGGGTTGCCAAGTTTGCAGACTTATTCAATTTTTTTCAGGGTGGGGGGGAAAAATGCATGGCAAAGAGCTTCAAAAAGAAGTTTCTCCAAACTGGATGAATGTGTAACAAGATAGCAAATGAGGTTTAGTGTAATTAAGTATAAAGTGATGCACACTGTGGGGAAGGGGGGATCCCAGTTTTACATATACAGTGATGAGCTGGCAGTGACATTGCCAGAGACACTGGAGTCATGGTGGATAGGTCAATGAAAATGCAGACCCAGTGCATGCAAGCTGCGAAAAAGGCAAATTTCATGCCAGGGATGATTAGGAAAGGGACTGAAAATAGAGCTGCTAATATTATGATGCCCTTATACAATTCTGTGGTGTGGCCACAGCTGGAATAGTGGCCACACCACAGCTCTAGCCACACCTCAAAAATGTTATTGTGGAGCTGGGAAAGGTGCATAAGACGTCAACCAAAATAACCAGGGAAATGGAGCATCGTCCTTAAGAGACAGGGTTAGTACATTTGGGATTTTGTTTAGAAAATAGGTGATCAAGGGGCAACATGACTGAGTCTTTAAAAATTATGCATGATGTGGAGATAGCGGATAGAGAGAAGGCTTTCTCCCTCTCTCATAGCTTGATGACATCCAATTGGAACTGACTGGTAGGACAAAAGGAAGCACTCCATATTTGGTGCCACAAGATGTGATGATAGCCACCGACTCTAAAAAGGGGCTTAGACAAATTCATGGAATTCAAGTGTATTCAAAGCTACTAGTCATTATGGCTATATGCTACCTCCAGGTCTGAAGGCAGAATGTTTCTGGATACCTGTTGCTAGAGGGCAAACCACTGGGATGAGTTGTTACCTTCGAGCTCTGCTGGGTGCTTTCTAGATTACATGCCACAACAGTGTCACTACATGTCCATATGTCCAAGTGTGCTTCTGTACTGCCTCTGTTTCGACATCACAGACCCTGCGCTGTCAGCAAGATGCCATTCACATTTCTGATGCCTTCTTTTGGATTTTAACCTTCCGTTAGTCCTACAATGCTGCATGTGCGTTGCCAATAAATAGCTGTATTTTCCCGTTGTAGGAGGGTTACCCAAGCTATTTACGTTTTCAAAACAATCCTGCCAAGCCAAAAGCATTTTACTGCTGAACAGAGTGCAATCTGGAAAGTGCTCTGTTGGGCTTCCTAGATGCATCTGGTTGGCCACTTCATGAAACAGGATGCTAGGTTAGCTGGGCCTTCGGTCTGATCCAGCAGGGCTCTTGGTTTTCTCTCCACTGTCTAATGCAACCAAGGGCCACTGTACAGCCACTGAGGCTGGGGAGATGGAGGGTGAAGCTGGCAGGTTCAGAACTGGAAGCACCTGCATCATGAGCTCCCTCTGCCTGACCCACGGTGGCTGCCTCTACCTCTTTCTCTCTTCTTGCCATGACTTTAACTTGAGTTGCGTTGGCTGGGTTGGTCCACCTGGTCATTTTCCACACAGGGCTTTCAGTTTGCATCTCCTCCAGAATGGAGGATGTGTGTTCACATATCGGCCAGATTTACCCCAAAGTAACTGCAAGCTATTGGGGAGCACTTCACACAAAATTTGAGTTTTTCATTACACATTAGGAGTGTAGCCTGGGTAAAAAAAAATCCGCTTTTTGTGTCAGTTTTTGAGGGCAACTTTGAACTTGCAATAAACTTGCGGTAAAGCCCGCTGCGTGAAAAACGCCCTGGCAAATTATCAGCCTGTACAACTCACGTTAAAGCTGAGGCAAGAAGAGAGGGAAAGGCAGCTGTGGTGTGGCAGGAAGGCAGGCACACACACGCATATAGGTACAGCCACTTCTGTACCCACCTGCATTTACCCACGTAAATGCAGAGAGGCTTGTAAATGTTAGGGCCACGGGTTATAGCTTTGCTTGTGCAGCTCTGTACAGTACTGCAGCCTATGTGACCTGATCCAGGGGCTCCTTACTACTATGGGAACGCTAGCCTTTTACTAGGTATGCACCAACTGTTATCTCATCTCAATAAAAATAGCCTGGCCACTATTTGTCATGCTCTGGCAGCTTCTAAATTAGACTATTCCAATGCATTGTATGTAAAGGGAGGCTCACCTGGGCCTTTCCCAGATGCCGGGCTTAACCACAGGATTAAGTGGAGTAAAGTAGAGCAAGTTATAAGCCACATATATTAGCCACATATAAGCACAATTAAAGTAATCAGAAGAAACCTGGGGGCCATTTGCATAGGGCTGCTTTAATAGGGTTCCTCTTGGTTCCTGACAATTTTTTCCCATGCCCCGTTCATTAAGGGTGTGTGAGCTAGCTCCGAACCAAGCTGGCTTAGCTCGAAGGGTCGTCCTTGAACTGAACTAGAGGGGAGCCTGTCTGAGAGTGAGTTGAACCAAGCCCTGGCTTGAAGACCTGTCTCATATGCCCGCTCGACGAGTATATTTGTAAAGGGAAATCCAGCAAGATTTCCCTTTACAAGCAAAGGGCTAAATGTGCTGGATGGGGGAAGATTGAGGAGAAAGGTATATTTAGTCTGTCTTTTACCTTTAAAAACAAGGCGGGGACAGTCACCCTCCTACTCGCCTCCCAAATGACAGGCTTTGGGCTTCTGTGCATGCGTGGCTGCCATTACAGTGAGGTCTGCACATGCGCAGAGACCATTTGTGTCACCATGCAAATGGCCTCTGTGCATGCGCAGACCTCACTGTAATGATAGCCACGCATGCACAGAAGCCTGAAATGAGCCTCAGTGTGGCTGGCCTGTCATTTGGGAGGCTGGCGGGGGTGGTGGAAGGAGACCCCGCTGACACCTCCGCCATTCCAGCTGGCAGCAGAGGCTTGTTTTTAAAGGTAAAAGACAGACTAAAACTACCTTTTCCCTCATCCCGCCCCCCATTTAGCCCTATACTTGTAAAGTGGAATCCTTGCTGTCGATCACCTCAAGCCAGCTCGTGAGGTGGCTTGAGGGCAGAGCAGATTGGGCCTTGGCCCAATTGAGCCTGAACTGCACAGGCTGGCTCAAATTCAGTCCATATTCAAGACGAACTGGGCTAATGTCCGGCTTGCACATCTGTGCCATTCATACCACTTGCTCACAGGTCTTTCTATTATCCCTTCTGGATTTATCTCTGTTTCTTCTTCTTCTTTTGCTTCAGGTTTGCAGAAGGTCGACTTATTGACTGCCCAATCCATACGAATCCATACAGGATTCATTCAAAAAAAAATGTTGGAATGTTTGCTTGATGATCTTGCGGAACATTGATTGATCTATGCACCGGTGCAGGTGCGTACAATGGCAAGATCACCAAGCAAATGTTGAAAAAAAATTGAGAAAGGCGAGGCTTTAAGGAAAGGCGCTCTATCAGCATGCACCCTCCATACATCTCAGAAGAAACACTGGTGTATATCACATATCAAAGTATACAAAAAAAGCCACTGTAAAAAATGCAACTTTTTAAGGTGAAACTTTTTAGTGTGGAGATGATGTGGGCTAAGCTCCAATGCACAAGGGAAAACCCAAATTGTGTAATATTGCATATTACTAGAAGAATATATCAAAGGTATAGTCAAAAAAGCCCCTGTAAAATAGTCTGAGGTACATTACAGAAAAGGGCTAAGCAGATTAAACATTGTACCACTGAAAGGCCTACAGAAGTGTTTTATGTGAAAGTAACGATAACTCCCCTCAACAATTGCCCTTGATTATCTAGCTGTTTGCCATATAAACTAATAATAACTGAGCAAGGACTTTACCTTTCCCTGCTACTTTTGTTTCTTATTCAACTCTCTTTGCCCATTTAAAATAAAATAATAATAAAAACTCAACCTACTTTAAAAACTGTCCAAAATCTTCACAAATACTTTCACATCCAGGCCATTTGCAAACCCCATGGCCGTAGAGAGTATGAGAGGCTCCAGTCTCCTCATGTGATGAGCTGTGGTAAAAGAATAGAACATCAGACGCATCTCAAAAGCCATTACAGTTGGAGGCTGCTAGTGCCAGTCAGGTTATGATCAGTGACGAACAGGTCAAAACAGGTCAATTCAGCTCAGAGCGGTCAGAAAAATCTAATCGTTTTGCTGAATAGTTCAACTGCCAAGGCTAGATGATGTTCTAATTAGAGAAAAAATAGAGCCAAAGATTATTCTTAATAAAGGTTGGGAAAAAATATTGTATTTTGTACAGTTTACTAATTCTATCATATGACTTCAGTGTAACCCTTAGGTAATAAAAAATAAAAACACATCCGGAACGGATAAATTCTGCAAAAACAAAAAATCTTAGTCAGCAGACTTGTAATTGTTACTATATGTGATTTTAGATGTGTATTAATAAAATCAATAGAATACAGTATGCAGTCTTAACGAATGTTTTTATCCCAGGGCACTGTTTTCACAAGTTGCTTAATGTTGTGTATCCAAATAACCATATGCTTGATTCCATTTTTGGAAAAAGTCCATCACTTGGGTAATTATCAGTGACACTTCCTTTTTAATTCCACAGAGCTGCAGATTGGCTCTGTGTTCCAGAATAATCAACTACTTTCAGTGTACAAACAACATGCTAACCTTCACTGAAACAGCAAAATGAATAGTATGTTGCTCTGGATATTATCATCTTAAAATAATGAAAGCCAATAAGATAAATATGCTGTAATACACCAACAATGAATGCAAATTATTGAAGGAGATACTTTGTAGAATCTTTCCTGCTGACAGTTATTTTGTAACACAGCCTACATTCAAATGAACAAACGATTCAATGTAAACAGCTCTACTGAATATAGTTTCTGAGAGCAATGAATTTGCTAACTCTTTGATACTTTTTTAAGCTTTATAAATGAGAATGCAAGAGACGGCGAAAGATCTACACAATCTGGCAAAAATCTGCAGTAGCGGAATTATTCTAATAATATTAAATTTCTCGAATTAAGCATGTGTGGCACCTCCCACTTTACAACTCTATTTTTGCATTACTTTTGATTTCCTTTTTTTTTTTAAAGCACCAAATAAAAAGAATATAAGCACCACATATCTGGGTTAGGAGGCTTAAAGTAAATGACAGTCAAGCCATGAATCCTGATTAAACCTTCTGCAAAAAATCACCAAAAGCTGATCTAGTTGCCGATCTTATCTTCAGCAGTCCCCAAACATGACCACCTCTTCTCTGATGAATATGATCACAAGTATCATGGCCTCCAATCCAGCTCATGTTAATTATGATTAATACTATAATCCTAATCATGTTTATTCAGATGTCCCACTGAGTTCAATGGGACTTCTTTCCTACAAGAGTGGTTAGGCATGTAGCTTAAACCCTACTGAGTTACACAGTAACCTAACAAGCACTGCAACTTCCATTCATTCCAGTGTGGCTTGTGCAAAATGCCATCATTTGTGCATACAAATGCCATCAAAACCACCATCAAAATTAAAGAAAATTGCTCTGCCTTTTACACTTGATGAATTGTATTTACCACTGAAAGTGTGCTACATGGGAAACATTATGCAAAAGCGAGTAACACATCCAAGAATTTCAACTATTGAAGTTATGATGATTTAGTATCTATGTACGAGCTGACATCCGGACTAAAGCAGCATCTGAAAAATTCCCCTAACTCAGCATCATTGCAGGCTCAGCAGTAGGGGCAAATTTAGATGACCTTCCCTTCCCCAGCAAGTGCTCCATACCAACTGAAGATGCTCTTGAGGGTTGTGAAGCCCTCTGAGACAGCTTTTTGAGTGACAGATTCCAGGGGAAGGGGAGGTAAGTTAAACCTCCCCCCAAACACACCAGCACCCATGCAGCATTGGTCTTGAACTCATCAGAAGCACTGGTGCTACATGGTGCTTCTCCTGCTGCACTGGTGGTCAGGATGTCAGCCACTGATCTGAAAGAAGCTAAATTACAAGCGATATGTCATTTTTGATAAGGATGTTATCTCTTCATTGTTTGAGTCCTAACTGTGACAAAAGTACTTTTATGACAGATGAAAAAGCAAAGATGTAATATTGTTACCTGTCTCGTCTTGCATTTAGAACTGATGACTGTCCATTCACTATGGAATGATGAGTTATTGGTGGTGATGCTTTGGAAGTTGTGGAGGAGGTAGTAGAAGAGGAATTGTTAGTAGTGAGGTCTAGCCCTCCATGCTTAATGCCATTGTCTTCCATACTGTGAACTCCAGTAACTTCTTTCCATAACTGTTGAATCTCAGCAGGACTTAAGCCAGCTATAAAATGAAAGAGAGCTCCACTAATATAGCAAAGTAAGAGGTTCAAAAAATGAGCTCAGTGTTATTAATGAATTAATGCCAACAATAAAGGTGATGCAGTTTTTCCAGCACAATCAACATGTAGTCAAACACAATTTCATTTTACTTCTATTGGCAAGGAGTAAATTTGGCTGGTTCTTCTCTTGTGTTACAAACAGTTAATTAAAGGTCACCAGTTTACGTAATATGACTCTCTCTTAAGCCATTTGTTCAAGGATCAAATGGAAACTACGCACAACAACTGGCAACTACTGTTTGAAAAACAGGGATTGAAATAAACATTTAGATGAGATATTCATTGCCTTTGGAATCAATTTCTTGATTCTTAGTGAAGCATGCTTCCAGAGTTCATAAAGTTCTTTAAAAAAAAAACATTGCTGTACCAAAAGCATAACAAGAAACTGAAAAATCTATCAGGTTGTGACAAATATGCAAGTACTAATCAATCCGTTACAGGAAAAATATGAACCAAGAACAAGTTGAAGCAATGCTGGAGTGCCTGGGATGTATGTCTAGGGCAGAATTTCACCTATTCTATTATAATTAGCCCAGACAAATATTTAGCTGCACATTAGCTGCCCATGCTTAATTTTCAAGTTAGTTCTGGAAGAGCAACAACTTTAAAACAAGAGCAAGTTTATTTGCCACTTCTCCAAATGCAGTTATCCCGAGACACTTTTGTATAAAATTGGAATAATTAAAGCATTTTGCTGTGTTCTTCTGTGTGCCTAACCAATGGGGTAGAAATAGAAGGGAACGGCTAAAGGAAGTTAAATTCAAGTCTTAGGCAATCAAGTACTACTTTGACCAACATATTTGCCATGATGCCTGGCAGAGCCTTAATAGCTGACCAACCTGTTTTTTAAAAACTACAGATCCCTAAAATGGCTTAAATAAAAATAAAAATTTTGTGGTCCTTTGGCTAGAATAACAAGGGCAAAATATTTCATATCAATTATTATTATATTAATTGCTTGGGAAGGAGGATTTTCCCACAATTCGGCTCATGTCAATGTAAGGTAAAATAATATAAGTAAGGTCAAATAATATAAAAGTGATTTCTTTTAATTATTTCAAAAGCTCTCATTAATCATGCCTTACCTACCAAAATGGATTGTCAAGTTTTCTGGCTATTCCCTCATATACCACATATTGTAGCATATGTAATAGATTCTTGGCAGAGCTTCTTGCAAAGAAAAAATGAAAACTAGATTTTGTTTCATTCCATTGAGTGCAAATTGCTCTATTTTTCACACGACTCTTAAAACTAACATATAGGCATAGTTGAAAAGCAAATTAAATTTGTTGAGTCTGATTATAACACTTCAAGTTAGACCACAAATGGTGGTCATAGTAAATAAAAAAAGGAAGTTCTATGGATATGATAGAGCAACCAAATAGAAAGGTGTTCTGTAACTGCTACACCTTTTTTTGTACAATGTAGCGTACAAACAACTAATTTCAAGAGTTGAAAAAAAACTGGCATGTTAGATGCAGCACAGCAAAACAAAACTAGGTAGAATTAGGTTAGTAGAGATGAATAAAGTTGAATGATGTGAAACACTGCTGTTTCTCTTGCTGAGTCTATCACTACATTAAATCAAGTCCAATTTTATTGGTAAGATATAGCCAGCTTTTAAATACTAGTTGGAGTCACAATGTTCCTATCCCAATACCTGGCAATTTGCTAAGGCTGGGTTATGTTGTACCATTTCATCTTTTTCCATTGCCTTTTTCTTGTGGAAAAGCGAGGCTGGGAAAGGCCAATAATCTACCTATTTTCTATTGGTCACTAGAGGCAGTCTCTTTTCTCCATGATTGTCTTGCATTAAAGCAACGATTGGGAATTGTTCTGGAAATGCACTGCTAATTTTGAATCGTCCAATGAGTTTCCCCACTAAATAAATCCATGTATGCTTTTATTTGTACAAAATGTTCTACATTCACTGAGGCTGGTGATGGGGGGGGGGCACCACTGGGCGAATGGATTCAAGGGGCTGTGTCTTCTAGCCCCAGACACGCCCCCTGTGTCTGATGTCAGATGCAGGGGGCGTTATTTCACTCCCAAAAGGAGCAGCGCCACCCTGTTTGAGATCGAAATTGGCCCGCACTGTGTTGGCAGCACGGCCGGAGTGACTCTCCCTGCCTTTTAAAGGCAGGGAGAGTTACTCCAGTCTGTGCTGCCCAACATAGGCCGATCTCCTTCCCAAAACGGAGGGCCGATCTCCCTCCCAAAAGGGACCACATGGCCTAGTTTGGGAGGTAGACCATGCCCCCCACATCTCATATAAGACATGGGTGTGTGGCTAGCCAGCCCCCTGCATCTGGCATCAGACATGGGGGTGGGGCCAGGGGGCTTGTGCCAAACACGGGCCGCTGCCAGACTCCCTCCGCCACTGGGTGGTGATGTCCTCATGTGGTATGGAGATTTCTTGCTTTTCTCCCTTCCACCATGCAAGATAACCTCTCATGAAACCTGGGCACCGCACACAAATGCAAAACCATTCAGAGGCATTGTTTATGCAATTCTTCCCCTCAGCAAAGTGCAATTGGAGGCAATGTAAAGTCCTGCAACTTTCATATCATCTCCAATTAATGGGTATTAGATAGGACTCTATAGTATTATTTGATGTTGCTTGGTCAAAGGAATCATAAAGGCGGTGCAGATTCATGTTAAACTTGTTTTCTTTCCCACCAGTCAGTGAGCCATCAGGCCCAAGAGGAAGGTGAGCACTGCCAGAATGAGAGAAGTAGCAGAATCATCCTTCCCCAGCTTTCTTAGCTGCACTTGGGGAGGCTCAAATCATTTTTCTTAACTTTGGGAGGCTCACTGTGAGAAGTTGATTAATTCTGAAGATTTAAAGCACAAACTTCATGCTAGACATATAATAGGTCAAACTGTTCAATACCAGTGGAATTTGTTCATTTTAAACTCAGAATTATGTTAAAACTCCAATTATAAAATAGGGTAATAGAAGATTTATGTGAGGATCTTCATGTGAAATTTAAACTCCAGCACAGGTAAAGATTATGCTGAAAAGATAAAATGCCCTTCCATCAGATTTTCCACATATTCTCTCTAATGTAAATTTAAGATTTCATGACTAGTTTTCCATATTGGGGTAAATTCATTCATTCACCCAACACAGCACATGATCAATCCTTCTTTATCCCAGAACCACTGAGGTGCAGGAACCGCACTCAGAAAAATAATGTTAGAATATATGCAGGAAATCTCATCTGATTGCGGAACATGTTTATTTTATTAGACATCAAGGTTCTTAAATAAAAATGTATCAATCTTCAATCAGATTATATTTTCCACATGTAATAAATTCCAATATTATTTTGAAACTACAGATTCACCTGTACAAATTCATTTCCCTCTGTCACGCCCTTGGTCTCAGATAGTGAGGAGGAAGGGGAAGCTGACAGCCTTTCAGCTGATGCAGGGGTGCCTGAGGGGCAGAGCCCAGCTGTCAGTTCCCAAGAGACGGCTGAGGAGGGTCCGGTTGGTGTTTCAGAGCAGGCACAGCAATCTGGGGCAGCAGAGACAGCGACGGACAGACTAGAGAATGAGCTGAGCGGGCAACCCCCACTGACTCCACAGCAACGGCATGTCACAAGACGAAGAGCACAGCTGGAAACTATCAGGCGGAGTAAACGCCTCTTGCAGAGGGCTGATAAGCCTTGAATCCCTGCCAGCTGAGAATTATCAGCTTGGACTATAAAGCACGTCAACAGCTTTCTGTTAGCTGCTGGAAGACAACATTTGTCAACCCTCGTGTTGACAGCTTTCAGCCCGAGCCTGATATAGAGAACTATTCCAAGCCGTGTTTCGTTTCTGCAGCCCAGTTTGTATTGTGGACTATCTTCCTGGACTTCCCTTCTGGGTGGCCAGATTGCTGACACCCTCTACCATATAACAGCACAGCCGGTCGAGTGTGTTCTCACACACATAAGGCTGTTCTCACACACAGGCAAGATCGGGCTAACGAAGCCAAGCCTGGTCTTGCCCACGCATGAGAACTGCCGGGATCGTGCCCGATCCTGGTGGCGCCTTTACGGCAAACCCACCAAACCAGCCAACCTCAGGGTTAAGAGAGCTAGTGCTCCCTTAGTCCCCCTTTTAAAAATAGTCTGTCAGCCCTGGCTGCTTGCTGTGGGGCTCCCGGCTGGCATCTGGGAAATCCCCACAATGCACTACATATTCGCATGGTGCATTATGGAAGTTCTGGGGGCTTCGCGCTGCAGGTGCCTGCTGGCAATCATGTGGATGGGTGATCCACCCATCCAGGGAGAGAAGAAGGAGAAGAGGGGAACAAGTCAGGCATAGCTGACTACAAACCTTACAGAGCATAGGCTTAGGAAGCGAAGTCTTATTTAGGTTTACACATAGGAACCTAAGGTAGGCTTTACGATAACATTTATGTGGAAATTCTTTTTTATTCTTAATAAGAGGCTGGGGGCAAGATGTATAAATCTATACATTTGTTTCAGAGTCATGCAGAGTGTTTGATAACTGAAACACCCAGGTAAGGTTCACACAGATTTTAAGCCTGGCACAGCTCACATGCCCTAGAGCAGGGATTCTCAATGTTGGGTCCCCAGATGTTATTAGACTTCAACTCCCATAATCCCCAGCCTCAGTCAGTGGCCTTTGTTGGGGATTATGGGAACTGAAGTCCAATAACATCTGGGGACCCAACGCTGAGAATCCCTGCCCTAGAGGAAGTGGATGCAACAACTGCATAGTAGGTGTATTATCCTTAGACTTCATCTGAACTGGCCTTTAAAAGGACTGTTTTGGCAACAGATGGCATTAGAAAGGACCACAGAAATAAAAATTTCTTATAGTCAAACTTTGTTATATGTTTGTTGCTCAATTTCAGATTAATCCATGGGGAGACAAGAATGATTAAGATGCACAATTTGTGGATATATTTCCCCGTGTTTCTTAAAGTTTTCTAGTCCAAGTAAAGCCACATTTAATGGGTAGAGATTATTCTGATTATGTAACGCTGCCTCATACCAATTAAGACCATTGGTCCATCTAGCCCAATATTGTCTACTATGACTATCAAGGAAATAAGCAAAGATCTTGCCAGCCCTACTATATGATCCTTGTTGGAAAGCAAAGCCACCCTCATGCCACGCAAATGTCTTGCAAGTTAACCCTAATTTGGAACCCTCTTACTTTCTTTCATTAAACCATACAAGTAGGATTCTTTCTCTCTCTCTTTTTTTCACAGCAGCACTAAACTGATAATAAAATTTAAGGTACGGAGGTTATCTGGGCTTATCTGGGCTGGCTGGGGGTGAGTGGGAGGAATTGGAAAAGAGAAGCGTGTGGAAAAGTAAAAGGCAAGCAGGGAGTAGAGGAAGCAGGCTGCTGCAGGCATGTGCCATGTGGATTTTTTCCCCACTGTCTCGTGCCCCCCCCCCTTTTCAATGCAGAGCAAACTAAAACTGCTTTGCTAAGACTCTTATATTGCCTTATATTGGGAAATGAGCACATTCATTGTTTGTAGCCTTTGAATGGCTGAGCTCTCTCTCTGGCTCCTGTATTGAATTTATGTTGCCAGAGCTCTTCTCCCTGCAACAACCTGAACAGGACCGGGGTGGGGGAGACAGTGGGGGGGGGGCATTTAAAGTTATTTCTTTCCCCTGGTTCTTTTGTGCCAAAAAGGAGATGATGCTGCTGGCAAAGTCTTGTTGCTTTGTCTCCAGAGTCCAGCCAGACTCAGCATGGAGAGTTCCTCTGCGGCTAACTCACCGGGAGCATCCTGTGGGTGTAATTAATACTGCTGAAGGCGAAAAGTCATTGACTGTGCGGTGGTCCACTTGGGACTCTTTTGCCCTTGCTGGTGGTCTATTGCGCCTATCATTCCCAACTGTTGTGGCTCAGGATGATGGGAATGATAGTCCAACAGCAGCTAGAGAGTCCCAGGTTGACTAACCTTGCTCTGGGGAATAGTTAGGGTGAGCAAAAGGTAGATAAGGATCTGCTTGAAGGTTTCTGGATGATGCATGTTTTTGACTCCCACCTTTCTTATTATTATTTATTTTGTTTTAAAAATGTGATGACCCTCCATTCCATTCCCCCCTCCTCGTGTGCTTCTGCAACAGCAACCAGAACAGCTTACAAATAAATATCCACCATGAAGTGTAAAATACTTCCAGGGGGGCAGTTTATTCCTTTTGCCATGTAAACTATTTTGAGAAGTTTTTGGTTGAAAAGTGGTATAACTTGAATATGTTCTAAACAATAACCAAGTTGGCATTATTCAACAGCATATAATTCAATAACATATATGTCATTGGCACTCATACTCAGGCTCTTGATTATGACTGCATACCCCTCCTGACCCCCCCCAGCGCCCCCCCACCAACTTGTGTCTCTTATTCTGGCAATGAAATGTTGGCAACCCTACATGCAAAGCATGTTAAGAGTGAATAACACAACATCAGAAGTTGTGTTGTATTATTTCTTGTGTTTTGTGCAGTATACAAATGTGTTTAAATTAATAAATAAATAAATAAACAATAATAAATAAACAAATACTTACATTCACACAAAATCTGGTTTCTGCCTCAGTGTAAACTAATTAAGCTTGAAATGTGATGCTGTTACAAATTATTTTCACCCATACTTCAATAAGTATGGTGATCAATCCATCAGATACACCCCTATATATGCATGTTCATATGTCAGACATCCCAGTGCAATATGCAACTATAAAAGCCATACACTTATTTATGTTGGGGGTGGGGGCACTGCACATGGGCAGATTCAAGATTACAGTTGATAAAATAAAAATTAAAAAAACAACAGTTTAACAATAAGGCATTAAAATGTGGAAGTTGAGGTCATGCTGGAACAATAACAAGAACAAGTGGTGAGCTAGAAATAAGTTGTGTCACATGTCATTTATATACCTTGTGGCAATGACTGGACAGGAAGAGCAGACTGGCCAGGTGGAATGGAAATGAGTCCCTGACGCTGAAGATTCAGCAGATGTTGCTGCTGCTGAAGTTGTTGCATCTGGAGGAGCTGCTGCTGGAAGACAAGCTGCTGGGCTGCCAACTGCTGCTGCTGCTGCTGCTAAAAAAACCCACACAAATGCAGCAGAGAGTCAAGTCTGCAATGACAGCTATAAAGCAAGCAAGTGTCAACTCAACTGGTTCCCCTTTCCCTCTCTCTCATTAAATAATAATGTTATTTACAGAAACAGCAGCATTTGATGTTCTTCTTAAAAGAAGCTTTATTTTTATTACAAGCGACTGGCTTTCAGGGAAACAGGCAAGATGCTCTTAATGCTCTCCTTTGGCAAAGGGTCAGAAGAAAGCAGGCAACAGCTGTTCCAAAATGGGTGGGGGAATCACACTTCATGATAGATGATAACAAATTTATCTAGGCTAAAGTGTAACTCTTTACAACAGTCTGTGATTCAAAGGCACTCTTGTTTTTCCAATTGAATAAGTATGATCCGCAGTGGCCCATAAATGAAGTCTCCAGTGATCTATTAGTAAACTGGGATGTAGCCTTCATTTTACTGGCCTGTTAGCTCCTTTGCTGCTCTTGTTGGAATACAT
>NC_069661.1:173882500-173890000 GCF_027244095.1 Hemicordylus capensis
CTTTTCCCGTTGATAAAAAAAAAAAAAAAAGCTGGCAAGTTCAATTCTTAACTGCCTTCCACTTATATGACTAAAGGGAGCACTAAAGTGTTATGAATTTTAAAGCAACAATTATCTGCAAGTCTATTTACACTTTTTTCGACATGACACAACTCAAAATGTGCCTGAGCGCCTGAAAATTTAAATATTGGTTTGTTCTCTATTCATACTGCACCTGTATTGCCATTGTTATTTTATATGGAGAATTTAAAGTTGAAAAACCAACATGCTTTTTCCAACCACAGGTTAAGAGGCTGAATATATTTACATCCTCTCTTTGCATGCACGCATGTACAAACCCCTCCAATATATTACTGACTACATGAGGCTCGTACAGCACTGTTAATACTTCAGAATATGCCTGAGCTATGCTGACAGACACCCAACATTACCTGCTGTAACATAACTGCTTGCTGCTGTTGGAGAAGTGCTTGAAGTTGTTGTGGAGACAAAACTTGCTGTTGGAGAATCTGCTGCATTTGTTGAGGGGTAATCACCTGGGGAGTCATCATGGCCACTGACACAGGCACCTAAAGAAGCAAAGATGGCAAAGTAAATGCTGTTTGTTGTAGTATTTTATCTGTCATGCGCCACCAAAAAAGCCTTTGGATGGGGCGGTACAGAAATGTAATCAATCAATCAACAAATATATTGAAGTTCTCATTCATATTATATGGATATAATATGTCTTTTTGGAAAAAATCATACATTTATTTTATTTATAGGATTTATACTCTTTCTTTTGACCAAATGGTTCACAAGGCAGCAGACAGCTGTCAATAATAATAATAATAATAATAATAATAATAATAATAATAATATTGTAACAAAGTTGATGGTTTTATATAGCACTAGTAAATAGCAGTTTGTATTTGGTGCAAATGGATACATTCCTGGCTGTCACTTGTGTTTTCAAATCATGTGAAGTCCATGCAGAGTTGCTGCAAACTGACAATGTCCACTTTCTCAATCAAGGCTGGTTTTATGCTAACCACCATAGCAAAACAGACTTCATGCCCGAGTTTCAAAAGAAAGTGGGTAAACATGTTTTGCAGGGCCATCTCTGGCTCTGTGGAGTGTGGCGCCTTGGACAAATGGAGGGGTTGAGGTGTGCGCAGGGCCCCGGCTGGGGGAGTGGATGAAAGGAGGCTGCTCCAGGGGGCCATGCTGCTGACTGGCACAGGTCTCCACATTAGGAGGCTGGCCTGAGCCAGTTAGAGCCTGGCGCAAGGGTGAGGGAGGTGCAATGGCTGCCCTGTGCGCCTGACTGCCCTCCTCTTCCTCATGCTGGGGGCAAGGCTCCTCAGTGGAACCTGGGCAGCAGCAGTAGGGGCAAGAGGCGCAGGAGCTGCTACTCCTGCCCAGAGCCCACTGTCACTCTCCCCCAACTACCCACCAGGCCAGCAGCCAGTGAGGCAGGCGGGGGGTGGTGGAGGCAGCACATGCTTTTTCCCAACAGTGCTGCTCTTCAACACTGAGCAGCAGCCTCTGTGAAGCCTGCACGGAGGCTAGCAGAGTGGTCAAGATGGGAGAGCATCCCTGCAGAATGCTGGAAGACCCTCTGCTAGTTCACATCGGTTGCTACTGGGTGCCCAACAGGTCAAAGAGTGGCACTTTTAAAAGAAATCACGTGCCGCCTCCACCACGCCCCAAGCCTACCTCATTGATGGTTGGGCTGAGGGAGCAAGGGACTCAGGGAAATCACCTCAATCATCCAGTTAAAAGGATGGCAGTGAGGTTTTCTTTTCAGATCTCTCTCTCTGTTTTAAAATACTTGTATTGTTTTACTTGTATTGTTTTTATGTATTACTTGTATTGTTTTTATGTCTTTTTTATGTTTTTATATTTTTTAGCTTGATGTTTTTATTGTCTTTTTATTGTATGTTTTTAACTTTTGTAAACCGCCTTGGGGTTGTCTTTTAACGAAAGGCGGTATAGAAATGCAACAATAAATAAAAATAAATTTTAAAAAATATTCATTAATCAATATAATAATATAGATATAAAATAGAATGATATATAATACTTTAACAAAAGTAACTTAAAATTTATATTGCAAAGCCAATGAATTATATTATAGCAACAATAGTTAATTTTGATCATACAGCTTCCTCTGATTTATTTTTCTTCCAATATATAATAAATTGTTCCTAGTTTTCTAATACCAGACTGGCAGGTTTTTACACTACTCAGGCTCATTTAAGTGCTGTGATACTGCATATTAATTAACATGACATATTAGACTTTTCTTCACCACTCCTCTAGAAATTATTTATCCTTGTTTCATTCTGATTTTGCCATTGGTTGACATCCTGACTAAGCGATTGCATAATGAGCAAAGTTGCGCTACGACAAGAAGATTGCATAATTGCACTACAAAAGGCAAGATTTACGGAATTGCGCTCTTGTGCAAAAATTCCCTTTAAAAAAAATAAGGCATGTTGCAACTGTTGTGCAAGTGGAGCATGTTAGGGGTAGCACAGTAGCTTTGTGTTAACACAACAACCTTCAGCAAGTGCTTTGTTGGTCAGGGTTTCACTGTCAGGACCACGGTCATTTGGGCAACCATCAAGAAACCGCCCAGAGACATGAGAAACTACCAGAGATGTGAGTTTTGGGAGGTATAAACATATTTGTATTTTGTATATATTTATTCAATTTCTGTACTGCCCTTCCAAAAATGTCTCAGAGCAGTTTACACAGAGAAATAACAAATAAATAAGTTGGATCCCTGTCCCCAAAGGGTTTACAATCTAAAAAGAAACATAAAATAGACACCAGCAACAGTCACTGGAGGTACTGTGCTGGGGGTGAATAGGGCCAATCACACTCCCCTTGCTAAATAAAGAGAATCACCACGTTAAAAGGTGCCTCTTTGCCAAGTTAGCAGGGTTAAATATGTTAAATAATAATAATAATTAAATATGTTAAATATTATTTATTGTAATAAATAAAAATAAAAAAATTCCCCATGAGGTCAAACCAAGGAGGTAAAACATTACAGATCAGAGTCCAATTCCAGTTCAACAGTATTTTTTTTTTAAACTGTCTGGTTCAGTTCTAGTTCACCTACTAGTTTTCAAGAGTGTTAGGGCAACTGGTTCAATTACTTCGAAGCTGTTTAGATACATTTCATGCAGAATAATATCAAACTCTTCTTTGAAATGTAACCCAATATAATGAATAAAATGAAAACTATTTAACTTGAGGAAAACAATTATTTTTCAGACCATCTTTGAATTGTTTTTAAATATTTAACAGGCTTAACAGGAAAATAATGCATTAACCATAAAATTTAAATCTGGATTACTGAACCCATTATTTCTTGTGCTAAGTGGTATAATTCCAGCTCAGGATCAAGGTAACCAAGAGATTTTAGGTTCCATTTCAGCTCAATGAAAAAAACTCTCTAAACTGGTTGTTGGTTGACTCCTTGGGCACAAGTCACTTCCAGAGTGGTGTAGTGGTTTGAATGTTGGACTAGGACTTGGTACACAAGTTAAAATCTCCATTCAGCCATGAAACTCACTGTGTGACTCTGGGCCAGTCACTTATCTCTCAGGCTAATCCACCTCAAAGGATTGTTGTGAAGATAAACATAGCAATGGGTACTGCTCTGGGCTCCATGGAAGAAGAGTAGGATATCAATGTAAATACAAAAATAAATAAATGTTGATATAGCACAACTTACTTTGTGTTGTGACATTCCATAATTTCCTGTTCCCTGCTATCAGGTGCCAATGATATGAAACAGGAACAGGATGTCATGACACAAAGTAAGCTGCACTATACATTACAGAGGAGAAGGATGCATGGGTGCCATTTGGGGCATTAGTGTTGAGAATAAAATTTAGTTTAGCCAACAATTTTTAATATAATTTAAAATAATGACCTGTAGGATAGATCTTGTTCCAGTACCCCTTATGATTTTATAGTTTCCAAAAACATAAGAAAGCTGCCCCTTTAATTTGGCACTTCCACACTTTTCTAGTATTCAGCGTATACCAAATTACGTGTGCATCAAATTCCACCTTTCTATTGGGGATATTTACAGTGTAGATACCCAGATCTGTAACTCGGTTAATAAGGCAGGTCAAGCATCTAAATTCCTGTTTCAGTGGCGATCTGTTATTTTAAGCCCCCAGAACTATTGCACTCTAATTCTAGACACATCAGATTTTATCAGACTCAAACGTTTATATTTCACAAGTCTTGCAAATTACTGCAAGATAGTTTGACTGTTGGCTAGTATAAAAATAGAGGATCACATGGTATGGCTCTCAACACTTTGCAATCAATCATTCTATGAAGTGTCATAATACTACAACAACAAATGGATAAAGAACTCAGACTGTTTCTGAAGGTATAAAAACAAATGTGTAAAGCTATGCTGCAAGTAATCTTAGACAATACAGATAGATGAAAAGACATTTAAAGTCCTCTTCTTAACACACATAATTTTGAAAACACTTTTAGAGTCCTCTTCTTAACACACATAATTTATGAAAACAATTTCAAAACAAAGGATACTATTCTTAAGCTCACATACACCACTTGTGCAAATTTGTGTAAACACAGAAATTTGGGGCACAGCTCCAGAAGTAATAATGAACACTAGCTGACCCTGCACAGAGCATCTGTGTGCTAGTTGGGGCCAGCTGTGCCCCCCCATAGAGCATCTGTGCCCTTAGTTTGCCCCCTTTGGCTCTCCCCCCAGCCCTAGTTTGTTCTCGTCCCAGCCTCAGACTGCTCTCCCCCCAAGCCTTCTGCCCCATTCTCTTCCCCCCTCCAGCCTTGGGTTCTCCTCCCCACCCGCCGCTGTTTGCCTTTTCTCCAGGGCAAGGCCATCCCGCTGCCACCTCCTGCTTCCTCCTCCCGGCGACCTTAGTCTGCCGGCTGTCCTCCTCCTTTGACCGGGCTCCTCCTCAGCCCGGTGGGGCTTTGCCCACTGGCCGGCCTCAGTCTCCACTGGCTGGCCAGCCTCGGTCTCTGCCAGCTGGCCTTGGTTTCCTCCTCAGGCCGGTGGGGCTTCGCCTGCCAGTTGGGCTGCTCCTCAGTCTGGCGCGGCTTTGCCCGCTGGCAGAGGCGTAACTATAGGGGGGGCAGGGGGGCATGTGCCCCGGTCGCCATCTTTTCTGGTCACGTGGGGGGGCGCCGCCATGACCAAATTTTTAAATTTTTTTTAAAATTTTCTGTTAATACAAATGTTTCCTGCTCAGTGCAGCAGCGCTGCAGCAGTCAAGGGAGCGCGTCGGTGCCCCCTTCCCCACGAGCGGTCCCTTCCGCGCCGCCTGCGCCCCACCCCACATTGCTTTGCTGGCACCTGGTGGCCAGTCAGTGGCCTGGCTTGGCGGCGGCAGCGGGCGCTTGTGAGGAAAAACCTAAGTATAATGTAGTATGTTGGGGGTGCGGTGGGGGGGGCGTGGTGGGGGGGCGCCATTTCAGTGCTTGCCCCGGGCGCCGTTTTCCCTAGTTACGCCTCTGCCCGCTGGCCGTCCAGCCATCTCCTCAGGGCAGCGAGGCTTCGCCTGCAAGGCTTCCTCGTGCATGTGCAGAACTCCTGCGAGAGTTCCACCATGAATGTAATTTCCGCCACGAATCTCCATGCCTCTGTCCAGCTTAGAGAATTAAGTAGTCAGATAGAGAGATGGATGTTTTAGTTTTTCCTTAGTTTTTAACGTTGTTCTAGTAAGAATTAATCTGCCTACTTTCCTTTCACTATCCCTACAACTAAATTTGGTCCAAATCAGTTCACAATTTAGCCTATTTGTGCCTCAAATGTTCATGCATCCGCCATCTTGAATTGGGATGGATGACACCATCACAAACTATGTGTTTGAGGGGTCTTTATGTATCCCTACACCTGAAGCAAATTTGGTTCAAATCAGTTATGCAAATCACAAATTAGCCCAAATGTACCTCAAATGTTCACAAACCCGCCATCTCTAACTGGGGTGGATGGCATCATAACAAACCATGCCGTTGAAGTGTCCCAGTGTATCACTCACTACAACTGTACCAAATTTGGTTCAAATTGGTTAGGCAGTCCACAAGTTAGCCCACTTGTGGCTCAAACATTCACGTGTACACCATCTTGAACTGGGGTGGATGACATCATCACAAACTATGCCATTGAGGTGTCCTTATGTGTCCCTACAACTGTACCCTATTTGGTTTATGTTGGTCCAGGCAACGTGAAGTTGACGGGGGGGCACACACTTGGATGGGACACTCAGACGGATCTCATAAGCCTACTGGAAAGTAGGCTCAAAAAAGGAAAAGCTGAGTGAAAACAACAGCAAACCTATGCAGCAAACTTTTCTGTAAGCTTGAACTATATACGCATCACCTACCATATTTACCCGAACTGAAGACAACTCTAAATTTAAGATGACCTCTTTTAAAAGTAGAGGTTAAGTACGGGTTATACCTGCATTTACTCAAAAGGAACAGGACTCAGAATTTAAGACAACCTCCCAATATCTAATATCAAAAAACCTAGACTTGGATCAAGTCAATACAGTAAGTACCCTATTAAGGCATTGCACTGGATGGTGGTGGCGGGGGCATAATGTTTTAGCTTACCTTTGCCTAGCAGGCAGCTGCTAAAAAAGCCAGTCATCTCTTCCCTTAAGAGAGAGCTTTAGGGACATTGTGGACCTCTTTCATATGGCAATGCAATAAAATACTGGTAACAGATCATCATAGGTGCCTGGTACAGTTAGTACAAAATATATGTTAAGTAATAACAACAGTTAATCAGTAGATTAACTAACAGATTAACTGGTTTTAAATAGCATATTATCTAAAATTTCTCCAAGGAAAATAAGGTCAGGTCTATGAACTGGTAGCAGGGTGTGGACAAGCAACCTAGGAGGTATAGCATACAAGCAGGCTACAAATGGAAAGCAGATAATGAAGTGTATGCAGAGACTATCAATGCAGACTAGCCAAGCTTTGATGAGAATACAGATATATTTGAAACAATCAATTCTCATATTGTACTAAGAATAGTTTCACAAGACCACCTCACCCCCCCCCCCCCGCAGCCAACTATTACATATTGCTGAAGACTGGATGCTACCTGATATATGCTGCTTAGTGCCTTAGTGTTGTGCATCCGTTTACATGCAGGTGAACCAGAGACATGATGCATCTATCTACACATTTGGAGAGATAATTTCTAGAAAGACTGAGGGGAGAGCTGAATCCTGAAGGAGAACACCTCTAGCAACTCACGTGAAGGGGGGAAAAACCCTGAACAAGCAAAAATAAGGACAAAGTATAGACAGTGATTTACCAGGCACAGATTCCAGAGGGTAGGGATTGCCCTGACAAATATGGCCAGTTCACACAAATGAGGCCCCTGATTGGTCTCATGTACCCTATCGAGCAGCAGCAATATAGAAAGATGCTGAAAGGCATCATCTCTTACTGCGTGGGAGGAGGCAATGGTAAACC